>NW_024070202.1:97993845-98000918 GCF_014754425.2 Oryx dammah
TTTGGCCTTGCCTTTCTTTGGGATTGGGATGAAAACGGACCTTTTCCTGTCCTGTGGCCACTGCTGAGTTTTCCAAATTTGCTGGCATATTGAGTGCAGCACTTCCACAGCATCATCTTTCAGGATTTGAAATAGCTCAACTGGAATTCCATCACCTCCACTAGCTTTGTTCATAGTGATGCTTTCTAAGGCCCACTTGACTTCACATTCCAGGATGTCTGGCTCTAGGTGAGTGATCACACCATTGTGGTTATCTTGGTCGTGAAGATCTTTTTTGTACAGTGCTTCTGTGTATTCTTGCCACCTCTTCTTAATATCTTCTGCTTCTGTTAGGTCCAGACCATTTCTGTCCTTTATCGAGCCCATCTTTGCATGAAATGTTCCCTTGGTATCTCTAATTTTCTTGAAGAGATCTCTAGTCTTTCCCATTCTGTTGTTTTCCTCTATTTCTTTGCATTGATCTCTGAGGAAGGCTTTCTTATCCCTTCTTGCTATTCTTTGGAACTCTGCATTCAGATGCCTATAGCTTTCCTTTTCTCCTTTGCTTTTCACTTCTCTTCTTTCACAGCTATTTGTAAGGCCTCCCAGACAGCCATTTTGCTTTTTTGCATTTCTTTTCCATGGAGATGGTTTTGATCCCTGTCTCCTGTACAGTGTCACGAACCTCATTTCGTAGTTCATCTGGCACTCTGTCTATCAGCTCTAGGCCCTTAAATCTATTTCTCACTTCCACTGTATAACCATAAGGGATTTGATTTATGTCATACCTGAATGGTCTAGTGGTTTTCCCTACTTTCTTCAATTTCAGTCTGATTTTGGTAACAGGAGTTCATGATCTGAGCCACAGTCTGCTCCTGGTCTTGTTTTTGTTGACTGTATAGAGCTTCTCCATCTTTGGCTGCAAAGAATATAATCAATCTGATTTTGGTGTTGACCATCTGGTGATGTCCATGTGTAGAGTCTTCTCTTGTGTTGTTGGAAGAGGGTGTTTGCTATGACCAGTGCATTCCCTTGGCAAAACTCTATTAGTCTTTGCCCTGCCTCATTCCACATTCCAAGGCTAAATTTGCCTGTTACTCCAGGTGTTTCTTGACTTCCTACTTTTGCATTCCAGTCCCCTAGACTGAAAAGGACATCTTTTTTGGGTGTTAGTTCTAAAAGGTCTTGTAGGTCTTCATAGAACCATTCAACTTCAGCTTCTTCAGCATTACTGGTTGGGGCATAGACTTGCATTACACTGATATTGAATGGTTTGCCTTGGAAATAAACAGAGATCATTCTGTTGTTTTTGAGATTGCATCCAAGAACTGCATTTCGGACTTTTTGTTGACCATGATGGCTACTCCATTTCTTCTGAGGGATTCGTGTCTGCAGTAGTAGATATAATGGTCATCTGAGTTAAATTCACCCATTCCAGTCCATTTTAGTTCGCTGATTCCTAGAATGTCGACGTTCACTCTTGCCATCTCTTGTTTGACCGCTTACAATTTGCCTTGATTCGTGGACTTGACATTCCAGGTTCCTATGCAATATTGCTCTTTACAGCATCGGACCTTGCTTCTATCACCAGTCACATCCACAGCTGGTTACTGTTTTTGCTTTGGCTCCATCCCTTCATTCTTTCTGGAGTTATTTCTGCGCTGATCTCCAGTAGCATATTGGGCACATATTGACCTGGGGAGTTCATCTTTCAGTATCCTATCATTTTGCCTTTTCATACTGTTCATGGGGTTCTCAAGCCAAGAATATTGAAGTGGTTAGCCATTCCCTTCTCCAGTGGACCACATTCTGTCAAACCTCTCCACCATGACGCGCCCGTCTTGGGTGGAAACCCAAGTAAGATGGTAGGTGTTGCAAGAAGGCATCAGAGGGCAGACACACTGAAGCCATAATCACAGAAAACTAGTCAATCTTACATCAAAGCTACTTCTAAAACAACTTTTTATCTTTGTCATAAACAATTGGATTTGATATCCTATTAAACTAATACACAATAGGAAACCATAAATAATTGACTTCCCTGGTGGCTCAGTGGCGAAGAATCCACCTGCCAATGCAGGAGACGTGGATTCAATCACTGGGTAGGGAAGATCACCTCCTGGAGAAGGAAATGGCAACCTACTCCAGTTTTCTTGCCTGGGAAATCCCATGGACAGGGGAGCCTCAGTTCAGTTCAGTTCAGTTCAGTTCAGTTGCTCAGTCGTGTTCAACTCTTTGCAACCCCATGAATCGCAGCACGCCAGGCCTCCCTGTCCATCACCATCTCCCGGAGTTCACTCAGACTCACGTCCATCGAGTCCGTGATGCCATCCAGCCATCTCATCCTCGGTCGTCCCCTTCTCCTCCTGCCCCCAATCCCTCCCAGCATCAGAGTCTTTTCCAATGAGTCAACTCTTCGCATGAGGTGTCCAAAGTACTGGAGCTTCAGCTTTAGCATCATTCCTTCCAAAGAACACCCAGGGCTGATGTCCTTCAGAATGGACTGGTTGGATCTCATTGCAGTCCAAGGGACTCTCAAGAGTCTTCTCCAGCACCACAGTTCAAAAGCATCAATTCTTTGGCGCTCTGCCTTCTTCACAGTCCAACTCTCGCATCCATACATGACCACAGGAAAAACCACAACCTTGACTAGACGGACCTTAGTGGGCCAAGTAATGTCTCTGCTTTTGAATATACTATCTAAGTTGGTCATAACTTTTCTTCCAAGGAGTAACCATCTTTTAATTTCATGGCTGCAGTCACCATCTGCAGTGATTTTGGACCCCAGAAAAATAAAGTCTGACACTGTTTCCACTGTTTCCCCATCTATTTCCCATGAAGTGATGGGACCGGATGATCTTTGTTTTCTGAATGTTGAGCTTTAAGCCAACTTTTTCGCTCTCCTCTTTCACTTTTATCAAGAGGCCTTTCAGCTCCTCTTCACTTTCTGCCATAAGGGTGGTGTCATCTGCATATCTGAGGTTATTGATATTTCTCCCGGAAATCTTGATTCCAGCTTGTGCTTCTTCCAGCCCAGCGTTTCTCATGATGTACTCTGCATATAAGTTAAATAAGCAGGGTGACAATAGACAGCCTTGACATACTCCTTTTCCTGTTTGGACCCAGTCTGTTGTTCCATGTCCAGTTCTAACTGTTGCTTCCTGACCTGCATACAGATTTCTCAGGAGGCAGGTTAGGTGGTCTGGTATTCCCATCTCTTTCAGAATTTTCCACAGTTTATTGTGATCCACACAGTCAAAGGCTTTGGCATAGTCAAGAAAGCAGAAATAGATGTTTTTCTGGAACTCTCTTGCTTCTTCCATGATCCAGCGGATGTTGGCAATTTGATCTCTGGTTCCTCTGCCTTTTCTAAAACCAGCTTGAACATCAGGGAGTTCACAGTTCACGTATTACTGAAGCCGGGCTTGAAGACTTTTGAGCATTACTTTACTAGCATGTGAGATGAGTGCAATTGTGCAGTAGTTTGAGCATTCTTTGGCCTTGCCTTTCTTTGGGATTGGGATGAAAACGGACCTTTTCCAGTCCTGTGGCCACTGCTGAGTTTTCCAAATTTGCTGGCATATTGAGTGCAGCACTTTCACAGCATCATCTTTCAGGATTTGAAATAGCTCAACTGGAATTCCATCACCTCCACTTGCTTTGTTCGTAGTGATGCTTTCTAAGGCCCACTTGACTTCACATTCCAAGATGTCTGGATCTAGATTAGTGATCACACCATTGTGGTTATCTTGGTCGTGAAGATCTTTTTTGTACAGTTCTTCCATGTATTCTTGCCACCTCTTCTTAATATCTTCTGCTTCTGTTAGGTCCAGACCATTTCTGTCCTTTATCGAGCCCATCTTTGCATGAAATGTTCCCTTGGTATCTCTAATTTTCTTGAAGAGATCTCTAGTCTTTCCCATTCTGTTGTTTTCCTCTATTTCTTTGCATTGATCGCTGAAGAAGGCTTTCTTATCTCTCCTTGCTATTCTTTGGAACTCTGCATTCAGATGCTTATATCTTTCCTTTTCTCCTTTGCTTTTCACCTCTCCTCTAATCCATGGGGTCACAAAAGAGTCGGACATGACTTACTAACCAAACAACAACACCACCAACAAAGTAGAGATCCTTCTAAAACTACTTATTTTTATATTTGTCATAAACAAGTAGATCTGAAATTGTACTAAACCAATACACAACAGTGAAAGCATAAGTAATTCTAGTAGCCACATTTAGAAAGGTGAAAGAGGTGAAATCAACGTTAATAAAATTAATATTTTAATGAAAAATCTTATTTAACCCAATATGTCCAAAATATTAATATTAATTTAAACATTTCATTAATATTTTAAAATTTTGAGGTGTTTTGTGACACTAGAGTATACATTACCTGAGGTCGGGGGCTTCCCTCAGGCTTGTTTATTGTACTGTGCTCATCCTAGTGCTTTGCACATAGTAGGTCCTTCATAAGCACTTGTTGAATTTAAGGATAAAAATCTGGGGTATCCTGTGAGCATAAAGTTATACTGTGAAAAGGTTAAGAGTATAAAGAACACAGAGAATACTGATAGATTCTTCTGGATTTGAGAGAGAAATGGGAGGAAGATGCTGAGAGGATTGAACTGGGGGAAGAGTTGCTCATAGGGTGCAGCCTGCAGATGCTTGAAAAGCCCAGAGAAGTCAGACACCGGGCCTTATCTCATTATCACATTAAAGAGAGCAAGCTTGGGCTGACTGCCCTTTGTTGACAGAGATCTGTTTGATCTTATAAAAGATCGTGGGAGAGATGTTTCCTATGGATTCTGGAAAATTGCTCTGCATTTTACAGAGAAAGCTCTCTAAATTACAAAATAGAAATGAATGTGAAGTGATTAACTACCCGAGACTCCATCAAAAGGAAATATATATATATATATATAGCAGTAAATAGCTCCAGTAATGGGTTAACCATTGGGAACATTCAACAGTGAGTTCCATCATCAAGGAAAATAATAAAAGACACAGGTGGTCCTTGATCTGGGCAGAAGGTGGCCATTTTAGGAAATCCAGGCTCCCTCTGACCCCATTCTGCTGTTACGCCCAAGTCACAAAATCTCCCAGTGACCACCAGGGAGCTGATATCCGATGCAAAAGCAAGGGAGTTTTTATTACCAAGCTCAAGCTGGGGCTCCCACCGTTACTGACACAGCAGCTATAGGGAGGAGCCCCGGGTTTTGGATTACATTGCTTATATAGGGAGTGTTCATGAAAAAAAGAATTTCTAGGTAGGGGGACGTCTGATTGGTCACTTTCTTTTGAAGCGTTGTGTGTTGGTTTCTGATTGGTCCCTGTTACCTAGGTAGACCACAAGTTCCTGAACGTTAAGTCAGGAGATTCTGGTCTGGGGTCTGATTGGCTCGTGGGTGGTGGGGTGAGGTCAGGGGATTTCCAAAGGCTCTTTTCCCAGAACCTTACAAATTGGAATTTTTCTGTTAACAAAATGGAGTGGCTTAGGTTCTTCACTGCTACTATAAAGATTGGTGATTTCATCCTAACACAGTTCTAAAAGCACTATGTGAGAGTGTCACCAATCCATGGAAGAAGAGACCATATCTGCTTTTGAACTTTTTTTTTTTTAAAGGAAACTCAGACGCCCCTCCACTGGAGACATGCCATTGGCCAGACAAGTGTCATGTGATCATCCTAAACCAATCACTAGCAAGCAACAGGACACTCTGATTGACTGAAATGAGTCAAGGCCCTCCATCAGCAAAGGCTGCAGCTGGATAGGGCCAGCCTCCTAGAAGCAGTGCTTGGCTGCTAGAAGGCAGGGTTCCTGGAGGAGGTTGAATTTCTTTTAGGAAGGAGAGGGTGCAGTGGAGGTTGAGGGAACAGAAGTTAGGTCTGCAAGTAGCAAGGAATGCTTTAGCCTGTGTATCAGTTTCTATTTTTACTTATTAAACTAATCGGCTTTTTTCCTCCAAGAGATTTCAGTGGTACTCAATTATATTTCAGTTTTCCGTAGAATGCACAGAATGTGGTGGAAAGAGTGTGGACTTTGGGGTCAGAGACCTAGGTCAGAGGTCAGAGACCTTATTTTTTTTGCTGTACCACCTACTGGCAGTATGCATTCTTAGGCAGGTCACCTAACCTCTTAAACTCTGTAGTCTGGCTTATAAAGTAGAAATAATAATTCCCATTGTTGTGAATATGAAGAAACAGAGTATGTAAAGAACCTAGCATAATGCCTACCATATACCAAGAGCCCTTATTGTGAAATCCCTTTATCTTTGTTAGAAATGGTGGCAATATAAGGGGGCAGCTGCTCCTTAATTTGCTAGGGGTTGACATCCACTGTTTCTTTTCAAGGAAAACACATGAAATAATTTACAGTTCCACAGAGTCTTCTGAGAAACAGTGACAGTGAGGTTTTGTTTTGTTTTGTTGTTTTTTTAATAAATACTGAGGAAGGGAGGCATCTCAGGTCAGTCTAGCGAATTAGGGGACCCAAACAAAAGGGAAAACATTGACATGCCCTCAGTCTCCTCACTCAGGTGACTTTGCCATTGTGCTTGTTGACTAGCCTACAATAGTGAGAATGGCTGGGACCCAGCAATCCCACTGTTGGGCATACACACAGAGGAAACCAGAATTGAAAGAGACACATGTACCCCAATGTTCATTGCAGCACTGTTTATAATAGCCAGGACATGGAAACAACCTAGATGTCCATCAGTAGATGAATGGATAAGAAAGCTGTGGTACATATACACAATGGAATATTACTCAGCCATTAAAAAGAATACATTTGAATCAGTTCTGCTGAGATGGATGAAACTGGAGCCGATTATACAGAGTGAAGTGAGCCAGAAAGAAAAACACCAATACAGTATACTAACACATATATATGGAATTTAGGAAGACGGCAATGATGACCCTGTGTGCAGGACAGCAAAAAAGACACAGATGTGTATAGCGGACTTTTGGACTCAGAGGGAGAGGGAGAGGGTGTGATGATTTGGGAGAATGGCATTGAAACATGTATAATATCATGTAAGAATCGAAATGCCAGTCTATGTCTGATGCAGGATATGACACGCTTGGGGCTGACGCGC
>NW_024070202.1:98001018-98285537 GCF_014754425.2 Oryx dammah
GGGAGGGGGGCTCATGTTTGGGAACGCATGTACACCTGTGGTGGATGCATGTCAATCTATGCCAAAACCAATACAGAATTGTAAAGTAAAAATTAAAAATAAATAAATAAATTTAAAAAAAAATAAAATAAAATAAAAAAAATAAATAAAAAGGTTCAGGTGGCTGATAGCCCCCTCTGCTTTCCCTTAGCTCCTGGTCCATGGCTCCATCGTTTGTATCTCTCACATTGTATTACAAAACCCACCCATCTTGATGAATCATCTGTACTTAGTTCAGTTTCTCCTACTAGATCAAGGGTTAGCATAGGCACCTTTTCTTACTTATCTTGTCTCCCTAAGAGAAATTCCAGGAATAGAAGCTTCTGTTTAGTATGTAAATTCTAAGAGTGACTGCCATTTGTGAACTAAATTGTGACCCCTTTTAGTGCTCTGATGAGGTCATGGGATGTTCGTTTTTGTCTTTAAGGGGCAATTGCAAAGCCAGCAGATCGGCCCTCAGAGGAGCCATTAGGAAGGCTGGGAAGGGCTGCTGCTCTTGCCCACGTTTAATTTTGAATGGGCTGCCGTCTTCTTGCTGAGTCATTTCTTTCTTATCTCAGCCTCTCTTGGAAGCTGTCTTTTTAACAGTTGCTCCTTGAAAGCAAGTTCTTGTTCCTCTATTCTAGCAGAGCGGCTCAACATTTATGGAATCAACTCTCTTCGATTTGCTGCTTTTCTCCAAGAGCTCGTGTTTTTCAGACTTCTTCAAGAAGTATGTCCAGGTTTTTAAACAATCTTGATTGAGGTTTGGCAAGTGGAGAAGGAAATGGCAACCCACTCCAGTATTCTTGCCTGGAGAATCCCAGGGACTGGGGAGCCTGGTGGGCTGCCGTCTATGGGGTCGCACAGAGTCGAACACGACTGAAGCGACTTAGCAGCATAGTCCCTATTTGGGGATTTCCACACATTTCTCATACTGTGATATTTCCTCTTCTTAGATGGTTTGGTTTTTGAATGGTTGAGCTCAGAATTATAACTTTGACAGCCTACAGCTCAGATTCTGCAGTCACCTAATTAAAATGCTTATGCTCTTTTGCTCTCAATTAATACATTAATGGACTTGCTGAACAATGAAATGTATTTCATTTCCGTATTTAATATTGCTAACCAGGAATTAGATGGGTGGCTAGTCCTGGCAACATGAGTAGTAGACCAGTGTTTGTTTGGTGGAGGGGAAGGAAGGATGGTAAAGATAACTATGCTATAAATCCAAGTCCTTCTCCCCAAGTAAGTTCTAAATACCACCAGTATTTCAATGATGGAACTTTCCTAAAGACTTAAAACCAATACCCACACTGTAGTTTGGCATCAACTGGACTTGTCTTTGGCCTTAAATGATGCTCCTAACCTACCCTTTCAAAGCACCTGATCTTTTTCACAGATGGACACCGTGGTGTCCAGGGTTCTTTGCCCTCTGTGTCAAGGTAGGGATCCGGATGCTGTTTCTTCTTACTCTCCTTCACCTGTTTTCCTACTGCTGGAAACAGTAATGCTGTTTTGCTCATGCTTTTTAGATTCTCAAGCATCCCAGTACATTCTTTTCTTTCCCAATCATCCTCCCTTCTGTTCATCTATTCCTGTCTACATAATTCAAATGACTGCCTCTTATTAAAGTGGCAGCCTCTTCAGTGGGTAGTGTTGTAAAACAATATAGATGTTTTTCCCCCTTCTTTACTCAGAAAAACTAATGTCTTTTGTGGTCAAAAAGAAAATTAGTAGCAGCTGAAAGTAGAATTTTAATGACACTAAAACCTAATTATTATTCAGCTCTAACTTTAAATCCTACCTCCTCTTCTACAAATTCCTATTAATTCATCAGCTAAATAATGAAGCTGCTACTAAAGATTCTGACATCCAATTCTCAGCCTGTGCAGGTTTATTGCCAGGGTGAAAAATACTTCGTCTTTTTACTCTCATTTTTTAAAGCAAGCCTAATGAAAATATAAAATATTGTTTAGGATTTATCTAAGAAGGCTTGGCAGCTTCTTTGAGAAATGGTTGGTTGGGGAGATATGAATCAAATTTGAAAGTTCTCTCTCCCAGCTTCCTAGTCATTATTTGAATCAATATGAACTGATCGGGCATGGAGAAGTTCTCTCCACCTATAGTTATAACTGCAATCCATATCCATTTATTCCTTTAAAATATTAACATAAAGAGGAATTTTTGAGGTGGCAAAGTACTGAGAATTAGCCATGAAACCTGACAAGTTGTGAAGATTGCCATCCTTGGAAGGGATTGCGTTTCCAAACTATCCTACAGATGGTGCACTGATTATTCTCCTCTGAGGTGTAAACCTGCAACTCGGATAGCTGCTGCCTGGAGGTAGTTGGGGATATTTGTAAGTGCAGAAGGATCATCTTATGAATTGAATCAGCAGTGACAGTAGATGGTAGGTGTGGGAAGTGCTGTCATTCTATGTGTGCACCCAGGATTCATCCCCAAGATACAAAATTCTAGGTGTAGTTTACAGAAAGATTTGATTCAAGTAGATAGCTAGATAATGGAAGCCCCTTCTGGACACATTCAGAATAGTTCAATAACTGAAGCAGGCTTGGGTGTGGATTGAGTTTGCCCATTAGATTCAAATGCATAGAAGAGAAATGAGACAAGGGATGATACAGTTCCTTTGAGAGGCAACTGAAGGAGCAAAATCAAAAGGAATAGAATACTCGGGTAGTCATATTTGTGCCCTCTCTCATTAGCCTCTGATGTATATTATTGATTAAGGTAGTCCAGACTGATGCTGAAGCTGAAGCTCCAATACTTCGGCCACCTGATGCGAAGAACTGACTCATTGGAAAAGACCCTGATGCTGGGAAAGATTGAAGGCAGGAGGAAAAGGGGATGACAGAGGATGAGTTGGTTGGATGGCATCACCGACTCGATGGACATGAGTCTGAGCAACTTCGGGAGTTGGTGATGGACAGGGAGGCCAAGCGTGCTGCAGTCCATGGGGTCACAGAGAGTCGGACATGACTGAGCAACTGAACTGAACTGAAGGTAATCCATCCCTGGGTTTACTTCTTTTGCCCAAACTGTAAATGTAGCTTTATGCTGAGTAGTATATAAGCAGTGCCTTAGTTGAAGCTATGGAAGGGGACCTTCAGACAGGAACCACAGTTACAGAGAGATGCAGCTGTGAGGGAAATTCTGACCAGTTTGTTGCTTATCCCCCGATCCTCTACCTTCCATTGGCCAAAATCTGTGAAAAGACAAAGACAAGGGATCCAGGTGATAGTGTCTTCAGGAATCAGCCACTCCAGGGATACAGAGATGGGAAGGAAACCAAAGGGGCAGGGAGAAATGGAGACTAGCCAGTGTCTACGTCTTACAGATTATTAAGTGAACACTGCAGGTGCTCAGTAATGCGTATCCTACAGTTGGTCCCATCTTGTATTAGCATTAATGCTCTCTGCTTGAAGAGACAATCTTGTTTTTAAGGATTGAAAAGATTTTAAAAAGTCGTAGTGTCTTTTCAACAAATGATGTTGGGAAAATTGGATGTCCATATGCAAAAAAATGAAGTCAGACCCTTGCCTAACACCGTATAAAAAATTCACTCAAAATGAGTCAAAGACCAAATCATAAGAGCTAAAACTATAATACTATTAAAAGAAAACATAGGACAAAAGCTTTATGACATTGAATTTGGTAGTAATTTCTCAGATAAGACACCAAAAGCACAGATAACAAAAGTAAAAATAGGTAAATTGGACTAAATCAAAATAATAAACTGTACATCAAAGAATGTAATCAACAGAGTGAAAATGCACCCCTTAGGATGAGAGAAGATATTTGCAAACCATATATCTGATGAAAGATTAGTATCCAGAATATATGATGAACTCCTACAAGGCAACAACAGAAAAACAAGCAATCTGATTTTAAAATAGGCAGAGGACTTGAATAGATATTTCTCAGCAAAAGACATACAAATGAGCAATAATCACATGAAAAGATGCTCAACATCACTAATCATTAGAGAAATGCAAACCAAAACCTAAGGAGACACAACTTCACACCAATTAGGGTGACTATTATCAAACAAAAATAAACAAAAACCTAGAAAATAGCAAGTGTTGGTGAGGATGTGAAGAAATTGGAAAACATGTGCTCTGTTGGTGGGAATGTAAAACGTGCAGCTGCATGGAAAACAGTATGGCAGTTAATTAAAAAGTTCAAGACAGAATTATCTTATGATCCAGCACTTTCACTCTAGGTATATACCCCAAAGAATTTGTGCAGGGTCTCTGTACACCTACGTTCATAGCAGCATTATTCACAATAGACAAAATGTGGAAGCAACCCAAGTGTCCCCTGACAGATTAATAGATGCAAAATGTGGTGTATGCATACTGTGAAATATGCTTCAGCCTTAAAGAGGAAGAAAATTTTGATACATGCTACAATGTGGATAGTCTTTCAGGATATTATGCTACATGAAATAAGAAGTAACTAAAAGACATACACTGTATGATTGTACTTAATATGATGTTCCTAGACCAGTCAAATTCATAGAGATAGAAGGTAGAATGGTGATTTCCAGGGGCAGAGGTAAGGGACAAATTGGTAAGGGGGGTTATTGTTTGATGGGTATGGTTTCAGTTTTGCACAATGAAAAGAATTATGAGGGTGAATGGTTACATGACAGTGTTAATATACTTAATGCTACAGACTGGTACACTTGAAAATGATTATGATGGTGAATTTTATGCTTTCTGTATTTTACCACAGTTTTTTAAAAGGCATGGTGGAAAGAGCAGCTCAGTACCTAAATAGTTAAAATCAAATTTCTCCAAGATGATTTTTATTCAGAAGAATTTCATAAAAGCCACAAACCTCTTTCTGAATGAATTCACAATCAAGATGGACTCTTCGGTACCTGGACTTGGTCAGGAACAAAAATCAAAACGGGACAGAGTGAGAGCTGCTTGAGGGAACCTCAATAATTAATGAACTTTGAAAAATGCCTGAAGCCTCCATTTATTTGTCATGAAAATCCTATGCATATTCAGAGCTGTTTGTATCTGCAAGCTCTTTACAAAGCAGATAAATAATTCAAACATAAACTTGCTCACCTGGATACCTAATGGCGGTGAGATGCCAAAGGTCAGAATCCTGACCTATTCTTCTGATGCTTACTGATTTCTACTTTTTTCCAGAAAAGTGTGTTGCCAACATCCTGTGACTCACTTAAAGGCCCTGTGGCATGACTCAAGGTATGGTTTCTCTTTACCATCTTCTTTCTACTTTTGAATATAGACTGTTTCAGTTGAAGGGGAAAGTATTTGAAAGCTACCTCTTACCTACCAATAATTTTTCATGCAAGTGTGGCTTTATTATTGTTGTTGCTATCATTTCTATGTACATCCTAGACTTTTTAATACTCTTAGTGGTTTGCGTCATCACAGACCTTAAGGAAAGCCAGAGTGCTCCCCAGACCAGGGGGACATGAGATGGAGGCTGATATTCAAGCCCACATGGCTGGACAGGATGGTTGGCACAATGATAGTAAAGGATGTGACTTGTTCTTTTTCACAGACTCCAAAGGACTTTCTTTCCAGGCCTTACTTAGAAACCACCCATAAGTATCACCTTCTGTGATGGTTAATTTTCTATGTCAACTTGACTGGTCCATGGGGTGCCCAGACATTTAGTCAAGCGTGATTCTGGGTGCCATTTGGGAGAGTGTTTCTGGTTGAGACGAACATCTGAATCAGTAGACTGGATAAAGCACATGGCCTTCCCTAACATGGGTGAGCCTCAGTCAATCAATCAAAGACTTGAACAGAACAGAGACTGAATAAGAGGGAACTTAAGCTTGTGGTCGTGAAGAGCTGGACAAGCTGACCAACTGAGTACACAGTGCTTGTCTGACTGTTGAGCTGGGATATCTGTCTTCTTCTGCTCTTGGGCTGAAATTGATACCGACAGCTCTCCTGAGTATCCAGCTTGCCAATTTCAGATCTTGGGACTTCAAATCCTCTACAGTCCTGTGAGGCAATTAATATACATCCTGTTGGTTTTGTTTCTCTGGAGAATCCTGGCTAATATACCTACCTCATTGGAAAGACCTGTAGCTTCTCTTTTGGCTTTTATAAAGCAAAGATACGGGTTTAAAAAATTATTTATTTACTTATTGGCTGCACTAGGTCTTCGTTGCTGCATGCAGGCATTCTCTAGTTGGGGCGAATGGGTGCTCCCCTTCATTGCAGTGTGCAGGCTTCTCCTTACTGTGGCTTCTCTTATTTTGGAGCGTGGCCTTCAGGTGCAAGAGCTTCAGTATTTGTGGCCTATGGGTTTAGTTGCCCTGCTGTGTGTAAAATCTTCCCAGACCAGGGACTGAACATGTGTACTCTGCATTAGCAGGCAAATTCTTTACCATTGGACCACCAGGAAAATCCAAAGATCTGTTTTTGATGGAAGATAGTACTGATAGTAGCAAAGGCCAATATGAAAATAATCACCTGAATGAGGGTCAGAAGATACAGATTCTATATTCAATCTATTACTTATTACCTGCTAGTCAGTTGGGTGAGACTGTAGGCAATTCATGCAGTATATGTTAACTTTTGCTGCCTTTCAAACCATCCCAGACATTAGTGGCTTGACACAGCCATGTATTTAGTTCATGATTTTCAAGTTAACTGAGCAGTTCTTCTGGTCTGGTTTCTGCTGAGTTCCCTCAGGAATCTTGTTTCAGTTGGTAGGTCTGCTGCTGGTACTGGGTGAGCAAGGCTGGCTTCATTTGCATGGCTGGCAATGGGAGGAGCTGATTCTCTTTATCTAGCAGGCTGGCCCTGGCTTCTTCATAGGGTGATCACATTATCCCAAAGCCCTAACACTTTCAAGTCTCTACTGGTGCCCCATTTGCTACTGTTCTGTTGGCCAAAGAGAGCTCCATTGGCCACGCCCAGACTCTAGGAGGCTCCACCTCTTGATGGGAGGGGCTAAGGTCACACAGCAAAGGGTGTGGACAGGGATAAGAACTGGTGGCTGTATTTACAGTCTACCACACTAAGTCAGTCAATTTCACATTCATTTAATTCTCTCTGTAATCCCGGGAGGCAGGCATGAGGACTGGCTTGGTCTAACTCTGAAGCAGTCTTGTTAGACCCTTTGAATGTGGGTTTGTGTCTTTTTATTTTTTTGGCAGTTCTGAGACAGGCATCCTGCTAACTTTTTTATATTTATTTATTTGGGGCTTTACCCAGTGTTAGTTGGGACACACAACTAACACAGCATGAGGGACCTTTCGTGGGCTCTGTAGTTGCAGCAGGCAGGCTTAGTTGCCCCAGGACATGTGGGATCTTAGTTCCCAAACCAGGGATCGAACCTGTGTCCCCTGCATTGGAAAGGGGTTATTAACCACTGGACTACCAAGGAAGTCCTGGCATCCTGCTGTTTTAATTTAAGTCACTCATCTGCACAGATGTGATTTCACTTGAATGAAGTGGCAACTGCATTCAGTATTCTCACTGAAAGAACAAGCTTTTGTGGAGTCAATGTTTATAAAGCATTTACTCTGGGCAAGGTGCTTTTTTGCAAAGAAAGGAAGGGCCCTCAGTGGAGAGAGGTAACTAGAGAAGTTTGGCCATAAGGTATAGATGTAAGTTATGTAAAGTGCCCAAAATATACAGTACATTAGAGACCAACAGAATCTCCTATTAATCTCATGGGAAAGTATTATCTAAGTGAAAAAGCTTTTGTCCTTAATTATAAGGTTTCTGCCTTCCCCTCATGGCTGTCAGAATCTCTCACCAGGCCCATCTTTTCTCTCCCTCTTTTAAAGCTCATCTCCTTGGTTCTGCTAAGACATTTTGACATGTGAGAAAATTTCATCCACTTCTTCACTCATGCCCTGTTTCTCCCAGAAAGGCAGCATACTCTTCATTCTTGCCAACTTCTTGTGAGCAGGTTTTATTTCAGAATCAGTGACTTCTCAGAGGCTTCCTAAAATATCCAGGCAAACTTTTCTGCCTCTGCTTATGCCACTTCCCATTTGGGGACTGTCCAACACCTCTTCCTATGTGTCTCTTCCCTTCTTGAAGCCATAACTCAACTCTTACCTTATCTGTGAAGCTTCTGAGCATCCCTGTCTTGGGGCACAGATTTTATCCCAGTGGACAACTCCCATGCACCTGCTGGGGGAGCCCAGCTTTATCTACCTAAAGGAGTGAGTCCCGTGTGCCAAGCCTGGTAAAGGGAAAGTGGTGGTCATGTCGCCTCTGACTCAGTGCCTGCCTGAGGGCCTGAAACATGAGCTAGAAATCATTCAGGTAGGGCTTACCTTCTCCTGTGAGCTTTTTTTTCACTTTTTATTTTGTTCTGGAGTATAGCCGATTCAGAGCATTGTGTAGTTTCTGGTGGAGAGCACAGGGACTCTGCCGTGCATATACATGTTCCTTGTGTACTTCTGATTCATTTAGAAAATTTCTATATCCTATTGTCCCCACCATAACACAAATCTCTTAATTAAAGAGACCCAAACTTTAACTTTTATATCTCCAGCACTTGAAACAGACCCCTCTTACATAGGTTGTGTGATTGATTGCTGATAATAATGATCTGGGTGTTTCCTGTCGTTTGCATCAAAGCCTACATGATTTGCGATTTTCCCCAATCTCCACCATTGCAGACTTGCTCTTAACTAGATGAAGTATGTTGTGCTTTTGGAAGTGTATGGCTATGGTGGGAATTCTTGCACAGTTCATTCACCTGACTTCTGTTTGCTCTTCCTTCTGTTTTTATTATTTAGTGTCACTGGGATGCTTTGGGTATTAAACCTCATGTCTCTAAAATGTACTTTCTTTTCTATCCCTTATGTGATCATTTCTTCCTGAATTCCTTCTGGTCTTCTTTGATCTTCTGAATGTCCTTGCATAACATCCTCCCATCTTTGTATCTTTTTCCAAAAGATTTCATATAGTCTCTCTCTGGTCATCATTTGTAACATTTTAATAATTTTGATCTTAAGTGGTTGTGACCTCCCTGATGAAATCCATCTTTTGCTCTGTAAAGATAATCTCAGAAATTGAATAGTCCTTATCTAGTCCTCTGTTCAGATTTTATTCAAGATCTGATGCTTGCAAATCCTTTGCAAACAATTCTTCCTTGGCTTGATTTTTCTGCCTTTGTCTATGAACTTTTACGATTACCTCTTCCTAGACTGCAGTTGTTGTCTTTGATCTCAACACAAGTATCTGATTCAGGGTATCTATTATTAGTGGGACAGCCCCCCAAATGCTTTTGATATTTGCTTAGAACAGGTGTTATTTGGCTCAATCAAGTCCTACCTGGATTTTATCAGGCTCTATGAGCCCAATTCATTACTACCTTCATAACTTTAAGACAGCTGATTTCTGCAAAGATGACAGAGTTTCTCACTTGTACTGTCTTTCCCCAACATTTTTGATAATCCTCATGAGGCTCAAAATGTCTGACAGTTTTAAGGATCCTTCCACCCAATATTGGATCAGGGTGGCCCCAGGTGATGCTCTCCTGACTCCTATCTTTTCCCTTCTTAGCCCTTATGGCAGTTGAAACAAATGATTATTCATGTAATTATCTGCCTAATGGCTATAGACCCACGAAGCTGTTATTAGATAATAAACTCCCTTCCCTGGGAATAATCATCCCTTATTCATAGAATGAATAACAAAACATAAAAGGACATGACATTAATGCATTCTCCCTTGTCTTAGGGGAGTTTAAGATTCTCCCCTGTCTTAGTTTGCACTACCATAACAAGAATATATGGACTAGTTTATAGACAACAGAACTTTACTTGCCACACAGTTCTAGAGTTTGGAAGTCCAAGGTCAAGGTGCCAGGTGCCGGTTCTGGTGAAAACCTCCTTCCAGGTTGCAGAATCCACCTTTTCCTAGTAGCCTCACCTGGTGGAAAGCTCTCTGGCCTCATCTTATCCCATTGATGAGGACTCTGTTCTCTTGACCCCATCATCTCCAAGAGGCCTCACCTCCTCATTGGAGATTGGAGTTCAACATATGACTTTTGGGGGAAGGGGACCCAAAAATGTCCATAATGTTGCCCATAAAGTTTTACTAAAGCAATTGAGTGAAGTACAATGTTTTGATTAAGGATGTGGACTGGGACACCAGACTCCCTCCATCTGAGTTCTATAGAGCTTTGCCACTGAGTGACAAAGTGGGTTGAATACTTTACAGAACCTTTCTATGCCTATCTTTCCTCATCTATAATGTGGGGATAATATTAATCTCCACCTGGTAGGATCCTCTGGGGGATAAAATGAGTTAATATATGTAAAGTATTTATAAGAGTGCCCAGCACATAGTTATTATTCATAAACATTAGTTGTGGTTCTGTTTTTGTTGTTATTATTATATTAGTGGTGCCTTCTACGGTCTATCTGTTCTCCCCATTTCAGGATATTCTGTGAAAATTTAAGTGTTCTGTCAAAAACACTGTAAGTTCCAGGTGCTGCCATCTCCAACGTATCTGAGAAACATGATTAAGCTTGTTTTTCCTCTCATAAAATTGGGGAGGGGTATACATTTTTTGCTTTGCCCAAGGTCAACACACCTGGGGAGATCCTCCTCCCAAATGAAGGAAACAAGAGGTTGATCCCTGCTTCTTCTTTCCATTCTCAGTGAAGTGAGGTCTTACATCAGGGTGCTGGCTCCAGATTGGAAGAGAGCCTTATTCTACATAGAAAAGCTAGGGGTAAGGGTAAATAATACTACCAGGGCAAAGCTAGCAAGTGACTGAAGCTGGTAGGTAGCACCTTCTTTTAAACTTAACCTCTTGACCCCTTTGATATTCCCCTTTCAGTTTCCTGTCCTGGATATCCTCTCGAGAAGAGCTCTTGAGTGTCATGGTGACACTCTTCCACTTTCTCCTTCCTCTCACCCCAGTGCTAAGGATC
Organism: Oryx dammah; assembly: GCF_014754425.2. NCBI lineage: Eukaryota > Metazoa > Chordata > Mammalia > Artiodactyla > Bovidae > Oryx > Oryx dammah. Next base: position 98,011,967 of record NW_024070202.1, read on the forward strand.
CAGTGCCATCCCAGAAGACCCTGCTACCCTAGGTCCCCTGATAATCCCCTGTATTACCATACCCCACTGCCTTTGCCCACCCACTGTACTTCTCTGGATTCAGAAACCCTGGGTATTCCTGCCCCCCACCACACACACACAAACACACTTTCAGTACTCAGGACCAGGCTCTCTGTGCCTCACAAATCCTTCCTGAGAAACTAATTCATAATTCCAGAGAAAAAGTATTATTGGTTAAGATCAGCGGCTTTAGATCCAGGAAGACTTGAGTTGGAATTTGGGGCTAGATGCAGATTGTGTGACTGGGCAGCTTGCTTATCATTTTTGAGCATCATTCTTCTCCTTTGAAAAATGGGGGTATCAATTCCTATTTTGGAGAGCAGTTGGAATAATTAGCTGAGACATATCCATAGCATTGAGCACAGGCCTGGTTTACAGTAAGCAATAAAAAAACAGAAGCAATTATTGTTGTCTTATGCTAATAGGAAAACTTTTGACAAAGTAGTCCCTCCCCTCACCCCTGTCCCTCTGCCTAATTCTGTCTTCTCTACCTGGTAAAATAGCTTTTATAAAGATGATGCCTTCTGTTTTGATGCCCAGAATCCCAAATTAGGGATTCTATTCATACAGTTCCAGCCTACGGGTCATTTTGGTAAACCAGCAAAAGCAAAGATCGAGCAAGGAGAGGTATAGACTCTAATTCCTGCTTGACTGCTAACAAGTCAGGTGATTTGGGGCAAGTTATTATTCCTGGAGGGCCATCAGTTTTTCATCTGTAAAAGGGAGAGTTGGGATAAAATGGGCTTTTAAGTTCTTTCTGTTACTAGTTCTGACATGCTATGGTTCTATACGAAAGAGTTATTCTCTGAGTGAGTTCTTCTATTTACACTTAAGAACATTAGCTGATTACATGTTTTCTTTTTTCTTCTGAGACAGTTTGTGGACCTTTACCTTGCCTTACATTTTCCACCTGCAAAAATAGTAGTTGAAGGTAGACAGTGGATTTGGTCATTCTAGATTTGGATTGCAACACCAGTGCTTGTCCTTGGGCCATTTATTTAAATTCTCTGTGCGTCAGTTACCTTATCTGTTGAATGGTGACAGAGTAGATGTGAAGGTGAAAAGAGAGAAAGCATAGAAATATTTAACACCAAAGGCTATAGTTTAATGTCCTGTAGGGCATAAACCAGTTTTATCTCTAACCTAGTGGCCTTTTTTCAGAATGTCTTTCTGTGTGGACAATAAATACTCCATTACCATCTTGCTGGTTCCTTCATTAATTAATGAGGTTAATAAAATCCTTCACAGGTGTTTTTATTTTTGTATGACAATCACTGTTTTAACCTTTTGAAAATTACTGTTTGACAAGTCCTACCTAACTCTGCCTTGACACTTTTCTCAATAGACTGACATTGGCAAAACTAACTTTCCTGGAAATGCTGATTCAACTCACTTCAGTCACTCAGTCCTGTCTGACTGTTTGCAACCCGATGGACTGCAGCACATCAGGCTTCCCTGTCCATCACCAACACCTGGAGCTTGCTCAGACTCATGTCCATTGCGTCAGTGATGCCATCCACCCATCTCATCCTCTGTCATCCCCTTCTCCTCCTGCCTTCAATCTTTCCCAGCATCAGGGTCTTTTCTAATGAGTTGGCTCTTCGAATCAGGTGGCCAAACTATTGGAGGTTCGGCTTCAGCATCAGTCCTTCCAAAGAATATTCAGGACTCATTTCCTTTAGGATGGACTGGTTTGATCTCCTTGCAGCCCAAGGGACTCCCAAGTCTTCTCCAACACCACAGTTCAAAAGCATCAATTCTTTGGCACTTAGCTTTCTTTATAGTCCAACTCTCCCATCCATACATGACTACTAGAAAAACCATAACTTTGACTAGACGGACCTTTGTTGGCAAAGTAACGTCTATGCTTTTTAATATGCTGTCTAGGTTGGTCATAGCTTTTCTTCCAAGGAGCAAGCATCTTTTAATTTCATGGCTGCAATCACCATCTGCAGTGATTTTGGAGCCCAAGAAAATAAAGTCTGTCATTATTTCCATTGTTTCCCCATCTATTTGCCATGGAGTAATGGGACTGGATGTCGTGATCTTAGTTTTTTGAATGTTGAGTTTTAAGCCAGCTTTTTCACTCTCTTTCACCTTCATCAAGAGGCTCTTTAGTTCCTCTTTGCTTTCTGCCATAAGGGTGGTGTCATCTGCATATCTGAGGTTATTGATATTTCTCCTGGCAATCTTGATTCCAGCTTGTGCTTCCTCCAGCCCGGCATTTCTCATGATGTACTCTACATGTAAGTTTAATAAACAGGGTGACAATATACAGCCTTGATGTACTCCTTACCCAATTTGGAACCAGTCCATTGTTCTATGTCCAGTTCTAACTGTTGCTTCTTGACCTGCATACAGATTTCTCAGGAGACAGGTAAGGTGGCCTGGTATTTCCCATTTCTTGAAGAGTTTTCCACAGTTTGTTGTGATCCACACAGTCAAAGGCTTTGGCATAGTCAATAAAGCAGAAGTAGATGTTTTTCTGGAACTCTCTTGCTTTATTATGATCCAACAGATGTTGGCAATTTGATCTCTGGTTCCTCTGCCCCTTTTCTAAATCCAGCTTGAACATCTGAAATTTCCCAGTTCATGTACTGTTGAAGCCTAGCTTGGAGAATTTTGAGCATTACTTTGCTAGTGTCTGAGATGAGTGCAGTTGTGCAGTAGTTTGAACATTCTTTGGAAACTGACTTTTTCCAGCATGGTAGCCACTGCTGAGTTTTCCAAATTTGCTGGCATATTGAGTGCAGTGCTTTAACAGCATCATCTCTTAGGGTTTGAAATAGCTCAGCTGGAATTCTATTACCTCCACTAGCTTTGTTTGTAGTAATACTAAGTTATTGGAAACTACAAAAATCACACTGAGTTTTTCCATTTTTATACTTTCTTCCCTCTTCATCCTTCTGTCAGTTTGCCAGCCAGGTCTTACAGGGGTGAGGGCAGAGAAAAACCCCTTGGAGGAATATTCTACCCAGTGGAAAAAGAAGCAGGCAAGCAGTAAGATGAGCCTAGCAGGAAGAGATACTTTAATTATGGACTTTACATTTATGGCCAGCAAGATAATGAAGGAAGGTAATTCTGAAAGCTTTCTGTCAGCTTTAATGGGCCCTCAAGCCCTGAGAAAAATAAGAGTCAATGGCTGGTGTCCATAAGGATTTTTTTTGTACTTCTCCCCTGACAGCCATTGACAGGATCATTTTGTATTTGCAACTGCTATCACCGAAGCATGGAGAAAAGGCCTGTAAGGCCAGGAGGATGAGAGCGACCTTCCCGCAAGGATCTCTATGGTCATCGCTATGGCAATAATAGTTTCTATAATTTTCATTCTGCTTTTCTATACAGTGTCTACTTTGTGGAGCTCAAGGCTATAGGATTTAGGTCACATGAAATCACACTAGCATAAAATCATGCTTTGTAATCTTGCAAGAGTATTTTATAAAACTGCAAAGAGAACCTATGCAACAAGGTAAAAATTATTACTAATGCAGATCATTGACTAATACAGTTATTTATGCAGTGCTAATAGTTTGGGTTCGATCCCTGGGTTGGGAAGATCCTCTGGAGAAGGAAATGGCAACCCACTCCAGTATTCTTGCCTGGAGAATCCCATGGACGGAGGAGCCTGGTAGGCTACAGTCCACAGGGTTGCAAAGAGTCGGACATGACTGAGCGACTTCACCTTCAATAGTTTTACAGAGGCTTTCAGATAAAGTGTGAGTTTGACAGTCTTTTTTTTCCCCCTGTATTTGGATTGTTAAACCACTGCCAGTTTTTCTCCCCAAGGACATGGCTTATTATTTGGGGGGTAGAAATGTAAATTAACTGCCAACCAGCTCTCAGTCATCGTCTGGTAGTTTCTCTTTATTGTCTGCAATTAAATCATAAGGACAGAAGCCATGCCTTCTATATCACGTATGCGCACTGCACTCTGCATAGAGTAAAATTTCAGTGTTATCAACTTTCCGACAGACAGCTTTACAGACATCTAATACTAAGTACGTAAAGACCCTTCATGAAGGAAGCAGGATGGTACGCTCATCAGTGATCTCAGGGTGGGATGAAAAATCTCTAAGAGGTGTCTCGAGGTCGAGAGAAAACAGTTGAACACTAAAAAAGGAGCCCAGAGAAAAAAGATGAAAAACGAGAAAGACAAGCCAAAAGAAGCAGAGCCAACGACTTAACAGACTGAAAAAGAAAGATCACAGCAAGCGGACAGAAAGCTAAGTTGAGATACAGTGGCAAAGCAAGCTGAAAGGGAGCACGCAAGAGGGGCAGAGACTACAGCCCCCAAAATCCCTTGCGGCACCTCCTCCCTGGGCGTCCGTCTCCTAGGCAACCCCTGTAAACAAGATGGCGACCTCCGGGAGAGAGCCCAAGTTTCCGAAGCCTTCCTCTCTCCAGGGAGGCATGAGCATTTCACGAACTGGAGCGCAGTCGAAAGTGTTGCACTCAGAAAAGGATCGTCACTCTTGCTGGTCTCCTTTTCCCATGGGTCGGAGACCGAAAAATACTTTCTGCAAAGCCTCCTCCTACCTGCTCCAGCACCTCATTCACCGCTATCAGGAGTCAGACGTGGACAGAGATTGCTGCGACCTGGAAAGGGGCGAGGGCGAAGGCGAGGGCGAAGTGGAATCCGAGGAGTCCTCAGAATCCGAAATGCTGAAATTTGAGGTGTGCCTTCCCCCCACCCCTCACCCCCTCAGTTCCTTCTCCAGCGGTCAGAACCCCTTCACCAGCCTGCGGCTGAGCCCCATTCCTAGGGCTCCAGGAGTGCCTCTTCCTTACTGCTCCGAGACTCCCCTCCTCTCCTCCCCATTTCTGTTAGCCCATTTCTTCACCCTTCATTTTTCATTAGTACATGTGATTTAAGAGTCGTTACGCAGCGTCCTTACAAAAAAGTATCTATTTGTATGACAGTTGTGACTTTTTCAAAATTATACCTCTACAGCGTTGTGAATTGACAAGAGTTCCACCTCTGCACCCTCTGTACCTTTTCGTCATGACTGCGAAATACTCCAACACTCTCCTCAGTTTCTAGTCCCTTCATCCTCCTTCCTCTAGGAAAAACAAACCCCAAAACCCCTCTTGAAGTAATCTGAAGTGCTGCCATTCCCTTCTCCGGGAGATCTTCCCAACCCAGGGATCGATCCCAGGTCTCCCACTTTGCAGTCAGATTCTTTACCAGCTGAGCCACAAGGAAAGCCCGTCTTATTCCTCAAAGACCAAGTGTCTTGAAAGTTTTATATATTACTTATGCCAGGGGTATATAATGCATTATACAGACAACACACACATGCACGCACCACTCACTGTGAGAGTGTTTTAGGATTTGGGGAATGTCCCAACATTCCCATCAGTGATACCTGTTGGCAGCTTGGCCTTTCACACTGATAATACAAATTCCCTCTTTTCTACAGTGTCTCATCTAAACACCACCCAATTCCACTTCTTACATCATCATCCTATTCCTTCCTTAGTTCCTTACCTGCCTTCTTGTCCCTTTCTACTTCCTATTGTACCAATTCCTTCTCTTGACTTCCTAATGAATTGTTTGCTTTCTTTAAAAATGTAAATTGACTTGCTTTCTCTTAGTAAACTGTTAGGTTTTCCTCTTTGTCTTGGCTGCCAGGAAATACAACATTTTTTTCCCCCTTAATTCAAAAATTTTCTTAATTTCCATAGTTTTTCTCTAGATTACATTTTTCTCTTCCCTTTCTTCCTCTTTGATAGTATAAATTGCTTCAGACTCTTTTCAGAAGTAGATATAATAAAGAAATACTTTCCAACATCCGGTTCTGTGATGTTTTCCTGACATCCCCTCTGTCTCATTGTACCTTTCATTTCCCCCTTGAGCTCAAACAGGTCTCTCTTTTTTATACCTGTCCTCATCTCCATTCCTCACTTGTCTTATTTTTTCTTGTTTGCCCCTCTGACTTGCACTGTATTCTGTCTCTCTGGCTCTGCCACTGACTGTCTACACCGTGTCCCTGCTTGGGCTCCCTTCTTTTGTAATGTCCTTTTGTTCAGTTTCCACATTTGGCCCATTTTTTTACCCTCACATCCCCCCTTCCCCAGTCTTCTACCTTTCTTCTTCTCCTCCCTCCTTTTACATGGGCTAAGCCTCAATTTTTCTTAAAAGTGAGCCATGGAAAATTATTACTGATTTTGTTCATCTTTTGTTGATTTACTTGCCATGCGTAATAGTGACTATTGCAAAACTGTAGCAATGTTTTCACAACTTTGAGATGTTTATATGGTTTCTACCATCTTTCACCCCAGAGGAATTAACAAATGAATCACCAGTTTACTTTATTATTCTAATTAACGTGTGTTCTTCAGCTATGGGGTTCATTAATGCCATTGTTAATCTGTCTTCAGTATGCCGTTAAAAACCGTAGAGGGGGAGGGGGTTGACTTGAACTAGTTAATCCTTTTTCGCTTGTAGGCTCTGTGTGGGAAAAGTGTATTATTTCTTTCGTTTATGTTCCAAATATTAATATTTATTTTATGTTCTCACATTCTATTTTAGTTTTTATAGTGTCTCATATGTTTTTTTTATGTTGAGTAAACTGAAAAGTTTTAAGAGGAAATACCTGAACTTTTCTGTTCAGTGATTTATTTTGCATATCCTAGCCTGATTAAGATTTATAAGGCTCTGATGGTCAAAATGACAAAGTGCCTATAATGTAATTAGGCTCAATGAACTTGAGGGAGGTCGGGCAGAATATTGTTCAGAATGTTGCCTTTGGAATTAGATATTTGTATAAAATCTTTTGTTCGTTGTGAGATCTTGAGCAAGTCACAATCTCTGCATCTCATTCGCAGTATGGGAATTATAACCTCACAGGAGAGTTGTGAAAATTAAATGAGATCCTATGTGTAAGCTACTGAGCACAATATATCATTTATACTAACACAAGTAATAACTTACCTGTTCTTATCTACTAACTACAGCCTATCAATTGACTTCATTAATTCAGCCTTCATGGAACAAACATTCATGAACGATTATTCTATGGGAAGTACTCTTTTGATGATATAGGTCAGAAGAAGTGTCTGGGCTTGCAGTACATTTCTGCTGTGTGAAAGCCACTCTTTGCCAATAACTTTATGTGGCTAATAATGCCTATTCGTTCAATAGTTATAAGCATCAAATCTAATGGGAAAGTCTGTGTTAAAGTTCTTAACATAGTGTCTGATACAGCGTGGGCTCTCAAAAGATTTTATGTGTAATACATAATAGCAACAGTGATGACTGAGGAAGATGAGAGTGTGATGGAGGACATGCATGGTCCCAGCTCTCAGGGTGAGATAAGACTGTGAGTAAACCATAGCTATTCAGCCTGTGAACAGATGCCTACAGTGATAGCTGGGTTACACGGTTGGTGGAAGACATGAAGGGAAGTAAACCCTTGTTTGAGTGCAGAGGTGGGGTATGGGCAGGCAGATGGCACCTTTCCAAGTGATGAATTATAGATAAGAACAGAAAAGGTAGATGGGTCAGAGGCCAGACTGTGGAGAGCTCTGGGTTGTTGTGCTTCCTAGGTGGTGCCAGTAGTAAAGAACCTGCCCGCCAATGCAGGAAATAAAAGAGACACCGGTTCGAGCCCTGGGTCGGGAAGATCCCTGGAGGAGGGCAAGGCAATCCACTCCAGTATTCTTGCCTGGAGAGTCCCATAAACAGAGGAGTCTGGCAGGCTGCAGTCCATAGTGTTGCACAGAGTCGGAGAGAGCTGAAGCACACACCCTGGGCTGCTGTAGGGACTGTGGACTTGACTCTTAAGCAGTAGGGAGCCTCTTCTGTGACCGAGAGGGTTAGATTAGAGTGTGGTAGGTCTGGAGGCAGGGAGATTAGTGAGAAGCTGAGCAGCATCTGTGCAGGAGAGACAAGAGTCTGGATTAAGGCAATGGGAATAGAAAGGAAGCTAGTGATGAGTACATGTTTAGAATGCGACACTAATTGACCATGGGAAGTCTAGGTTGACTGCCAAGTCTATGGAATGTTCCAGGGGGGTATCGGACCACTAACTACCATGGGAAACAATGACAGGTGGAGCTGTGCAGTCAGGAGGTAGGCATGTGAATCATGGAAATCAGGGGAGGGTCAGAGACCTGGGAGTCTTCAGCACTGGGGTCTGTGGGATCATCCAGGAAGAGAAGAAAGAAGAGAAGGGGAGGGCCAAGGAAAAAACCCTGGGATACAGGTATCTCAGAAGGTGAAGAGGATCTGGGGTTAGGGGAGGGAACTGGAAAGGACTGGTAAGAGAAAAAGGAGAAGAAAGAAGAGCTGTATGGGTGGGAAGTCAGAGCAAGAAAGAATGTCAAGAACAGGGGAAAGGGTTATGTTGCCAAGAGGGTAAGTGGACCATGAAAAGGGCTATTTGTGGGCCATTGGGGATCTCAACCCATTTGCATTTTGTGATGTGGTAAAGCCTGCAGCCTAACTGAAGTGAGTTGAGACATGAGTGGGAAGTGAGCAAGGGGAAACTGAAGAGTAAAACAGCAACTCTGGAGGAGCTTGGCTATTAAGGGAAACTCCAGCTATCGCTGAAGGAACATGCAGGACCCAAGGGCCCCTCGGAGGACAGAAGGGACTCACGTGCTCATAGAGCTGGAGAAGTGACAGCTTGGAGAACGGCAGTGGAGAGTGACTGGTTAAACCACAAGCAAAAGATAGTACTATTGATGGTCCCTGAACATGGTCTCTGGGAAAAGGGAGCAGGACCCTGTGTGAGAAGGAACTGTCCTCCTCTGACACCCCAGCAAGAAGCTGACTCGAGTGTGGCACCAGAATGCATGCTTGTGGGTCTTTGCTGGCTCACTCAGAAGCGGGCACGGAGTAGGCTCATTAATTCGTTCAGCCCATGTTTGCGTGCCCTCCATGTATTAGGTACTGTCTTCCCCACCCAACCTTACACTTTAGCTATTTGAACTCTCGATAGTTTCCCCAGTGGGCCATGCTTGCTTTTGTAGTTTTGTACATGTCCCTTGTGCCAGAGACATTACTTTGCCAACAAAGGTCCGTCTAGTCAAGACTATGGTTTTTCCTGTGGTCATGTACGGATGTGAGAGTTGGACTGTGAAGAAAGCTGAGCACCGAAGAATTGATGCTTTTGAACTGTGGTGTTGGAGAAGACTCTTGAGAGTCCCTTGGACTGCAAGGAGATCCAGTCAGTCCATTCTTAAGGAGATCAGCCCTGGGATTTCTTTGGAGGGAATGATGCTGAAGCTGAAACTCCAGTACTTTGGCCACCTGATGTGAAGAGTTGACTCATTGGAGAAGACTTTGATGCTGGGAGGGATTGGGGGCAGGAGGAGAAGGGAACAACAGAGCATCGGATGGCTGGATGGCATCACTGACTCAATGGACGAGTCTGAGTGAACTCCAGGAGTTGGTGATGGACAGGGAGGCCTGGCGTGCTGTGATTCATGGGGTCGCAAAGAGTTGGACACGACTGAGCGACTGAACTGAACTTGTGCCCACAGTACCCTTCTTGGCCCTCTTCTGCCCTTTCTTCTCCTTTGTTAGAATAACTCGCAGCTTCGGGTCTCAATAGCTGTCTCCAAGGAAGCCTTTGCTAAGCCCCTCCTCCTCACTAGAACTGCCTTGAAATGGTAACTCTGCTAGTCAGAGCACCCTGCCCACCTCTATAGTAGTTTATGCAAGTCCTGAAATCATTTGTATACTTGTCTAGCATGTGCTTGGCATGCTAGGAAGATTTTTTTTATCCCAAATGGATAATGAACATGAATAATCCCTGCCTCGATGCAGTAGTTGATTGTGAGGTTGATTCAGGTTTGGGTTTGCATGGTACAGTTGCAGTCAGGACAAGGAGGCGGAGACGAGGGTAGAGAGACATTGAAATTGCCCATGGGAGACCCAGTCAGGAAGGAAGTATATAGTTGGGAGGGGACAGATAGACTCAGAGAAAGGGGTGGATGAACAGACTGGAAATTTTGTTGTGGTCAGTGACCAAATTCAGGAGATGCTGGAAAGGCTGAAGGATGAGCAACTGTGGGATCCGAGAGCCATGGAAGATTTGAGGTCTAAAGTTTCTAAGGTAGAGCAGTTTAGCGAGATGACTGGGTCCAGGCCACAGCCAGGGGAGTGAGTGGCTGAAGTTATCTGGATCCATTTTTAAATGTTTGAGTTGAGAAAGTAAAGGAATGTGTATGTGTGTGTGAGTGTGTGTGTGTGCGTGTGTGTGTGCTTGTGCTTGAAGTGGCTGGGATGGTGAGTGGCCTTCCTCAGGGATTCTGAAGCCACCCAGCATGCAGATGGGGCCGGTCAAGGTCTGAAAATGACCAGAGACCAGAAGGGAGAGACACAGCACTGAGAAATGGCAGGGACTTAAAGAGGTGTGAGGGGGAGCCATGGAGAGTCTTGCCCTGCGGGTCTGGGACAATGCTGACCATGCAGCCAGTCTCTGTATCAATGGCTGTGTTGGAAAACAGACCTACTGTGAGGAAGGGATGCTGTGGCATCTAGTTTACAGGAGCCGGAGGGAGTGGGCTGTGTGGAAAGTTTGAGAGGTCAGGTGGCACTGTCTTACCTCAATTCCTTCCCAGGCCATCTATAAAAAATAGTAACTGTTGTGAAAAGTAGATCTCTTTCCCCCATTTTGTGAACAGATTGATTGGTATCAATGAATGAGACCTTAAGATGTGGAATTTCTCAATTCATCGATTTGTACTAACAGCTCCCATTCATTGGGAACACTTGCTGTGTTCTAGGCACTGTGCTAAGAGCTTTATGTTCACAGTTACTTTTAATTACATTAAGAGAAAGTAATAACATGCCCTATTTACAGATGAAAAATATGAGGCTCAGAGAAAACTTTGTCTCTCAAAGTCATATATTCAAAATGGTGGATCTGAGCTTCAAACCAAGCCTGCTCAGCTGTGAGCTGTATTTGATTCTCTAAGATAGTGGTTGGATGGCATCAACGACTCGATGGATATGAGTTCTTCCGTGCAGGACAGGGAAGCCTGCAGTCCGTGGGGTTGCAAAGAGTGAGACACGACTGAGCTACTGAAAAATAGCAACAAGATAGTGGAAATTTGAGAGGAAATAAAACTTTTTGCAATAGCACCATCCTACATACTTATGTCCTCAGTATGAGAAGTCTGAACAGCACTTCTGATTCCCAAGTTAATGTAAAGTGATCCAAAACACCTGAAAGAGTGTTTTGCCTTCATAGTCCACGTACCAGTTACACTGGTTAGTTGTATTGCTGTGACTTAAAAAACTACTCTATTTTGTGTCCTAATGCTGATGTTAGTGTTAATGTGTTTGTCATTATAGAGTGGCCGGCAGCTCAAACACAGCGCTATTATCTCTTCTCTTGGGGAGAATGGGGAGAGGGGGTGTTGGGCTACTACTGGTTCATGATGTCTGTAGACTTAAGGACCAGCCTCCTTCTTGAAATTATTACCCTTTTAATTTTGTAAATGGTATGAATCCAACAAGATTAGCCAATGCAAAGTGAACCCGAGGACCCATTTTCTCCAACAAGAATGCCAGATGTAGAGAAGTCATTACCTTAATGTAGTGCAACCCTCCTTTGGGGTGTGGACAAGCAGTCAAGTGCAGTTAATGGTTAGAACTGCCTTGAGGTCAGGCAGATTCTGGTTTGTATTCTGGGCTCTGTGGTTTCAGGCTAGTCTTGGTATGTGAGCCTTAGTTTCTTTATTTGTATAATGGAGCTAAGAGTACCTCCCTCAGAATTGTTAGGAGGATCGGTGAGTGGACCCACTGAGAGCTCTTAGCACCGAATGGTACTCAATGCTATCAGCAGTGAGACATTGATTGGGTAGATACATTTTTTAATTGTATGTAATATGCATGGGTCTTCAACACAGTCTTCTTGGGGGCCAGTAAATTTTGGAAGTCTCAGCTCCCAGATGTGTAATATACTAAATAAATGCTGGATATGACGAAGCGGATTTTTTTTTTTTTTTTTTGCAGGGAGGATTTGATGGGGTCCTGAGGGAGGAGGTCGTGGCTGAGAAGCTCTACCAACTGGGGCGCTCAGGCTCTGGGACGGAGCAGGTCTACCTTAGCCTGACTTTATCAGTGAGTATGACAAGGTCACCATTGTGTGGCTCCATCTTGACCCTGGCTGGACCATATCCATGTTCTCTGCTAACTCACAGTTATTTTGGTGGTCCCAAATCTCTGAGTCTTGCATTTGACAGAGAATGGCAATGAGTTATTTATGTTTGACATCAAAGAGCCCTGGCCAGTCCAGTAATCAGCTGCCTTCCCCCCAGTTCCTTTGTTTTCATTTCCTTCACAGTCTGTTTCTTTCATCTTAAGTAGTCTATTTTTTAGTAATCAATGCTTTCCTTCTAGGAGGTTGAATTTGATTCTGTAAAACCAATCAAAAACTCTTTTAAGAATTTTTTTTTTTCCTCTGATCAGTGGCAGGACTAAAATTTATATCTGAATCCAGGGGAACAAAGTATTTTGGTATTGACTTGGCCCCCCTCCCATAAATATGTAGCTGTGAGATATAGCTCACTTTACAAAAGATATCTATTATGAAAGAAAACATGTATTGTTATTCATCAATTTGTAAGATTTCAATACTAGCACAGAATCTTGGCTGTAAATTTATCATAAGAGAAGCTGTAAGAGCAGATTACTTAGGATTTCAGCTTTTGTCCTCATTTCGTTTCTTTATAGACACAGAAATGCCATTTTTCTCTTTCTGCTTCTTCATATTGTAAAGCATTAACTCCTCCTTGGAGGTCCGCAGAGTAAGTGCAGATATGCTGGTGAAGAAAGCACACTGAAATTCTGCTATGGCACCCTACTTTGGCTCAAGCATATATAATTCATAGCAAGGCTGTTTTGTCTTAGATTTGAACAAGCGAACTACCTAAGAAATGTTAAAGCCCCTTTCACCCATGCTGGTTTCACGGCATGTCCTTTGACAACAGCAAACAAAGACTCTCATCTTTTACTCTTTTCACTTCTCGGCATTTTAGGGATGACTCCGCACGAGTCAGGCAGTAACATACAGGGAGCGCCTTGGGCGTTGTGTTGCACTGTGTTAGGCTTTGGAATGGAAGATAGTTCCCACAGCCAGTACCTTCCCACATAAGTTCCTTCGAATCAAAATTCTACTTACGTACCCAGTACCTGCCTTAAACTGATCTGCAAAAAAGCACAATTCTTTAAATCATTTCAGCTGGATGGACTGAAGCTTAACTTACTTTGTCACTGACCTCCTTACATTTGAGATATTATGTGTTGCTTTACTTTGCCCTAATAACCTGTCTTACTGAATACACTTTCTTAGGGTTGGCCAGGTTAGTGTTTTCCCCCCTCATATCTTACTTATGTTACATGTAATTTTTAAACTTTCTTTTATTATTTGTGTGCACAGTTTCCCTCCTCCCCAAAGTTGTAAGTTTATAAGGGCTAAATATAGCTCTAGTCCATCATTATATGTGTTTCTCATCATGCCAAGCTTAATGCCTTGTACATAGTAGGTTTCTAGTGGCCTTCCTTAAACATTCTTACCATTCTTATATTTGAGAACTTGCTTGGAGAAGGAAATGGAAACCCACTCCAGTATTCTTGCTTGGAGAATTCCGTGGATTGAGGAGCCTTGTAGGCTACAGTCCATGGGGTCGCAAAGATTCGGACACGACTGAGTGACTTTACTTCGCTTCTTCGCTTTAAAAAAAAAAAAAAAAGAACTTGCTTATAATGACATTTTATCGATTGGCTTTTTCTGACTCTGGCATCACAACGTAGACCAGTGACACAAATCTTTATTCCAAGTGACCAAATTCCCCTCCTACCGCTCAGGAAGTTCAGTTGATGCAAGATTTCCTGGAGAGCATCTGAGACGTGGATTCTGGAAATTTGGAGTTGCTTCTCTATCACTGACTTGCTAAGTGATTTTAAGCTATTTGTATACTTCTCTGTACCCCACATGCCTCCTCACTCCATTGGGGATAATGTGCCCTACATATCTCACAGGTTTGTTTGATCAGATGAGATTATTGTGAGAGAGCTTTGAAAACTAAGCCTGAGAAAAAGTGTAGGAAGTATTGTTATTAATGATCACTTGATTAGGTGTGAACTTGTCTAACACCTTGTTTGAATTCTAGGCATTTGCTTTTACTTTTCTTCTACAAGATAAAGGCTTTGGCTTTATTGCTTTTATGTGTGTGCATGTTTTTATAAAATATAAAACTCTGCTCTAAAGGTCTTCATGAACACTGCTTTAATTTGCCTTTTCATGTTGTATCTGTTCTTGCTAACAACCCTAATTTTCCAAGCTATTATTTCCTTCAGAGGAATGCCTTTTTGATGGAGTTTGTAGTTTCTTTTGAGATCCTATTAGTAATAGGCTTCAGGTTTTATCCTCTCACTCCTACAATACTTTCAAAGGAAATTCTGGATTTCTCCATCAACTTTTATTTCCAGATATCTTGAGAAGCCTGAGTACTCATCTGCTAAAGCCACATTAAAGTCATTTGCCTTTTATTTTCTCAGGATCTTGATTTAACTGACGTTAGCATCCTCTGTGGATATGTTCACCTACAGAAGCTGGATCTTTCAGTAAATAAAATTGAAGGTATGTCGTTGTCATTCTAGTACATTGATGGATCACTGAATTATTACAAAATTTAAGCTTTGCAGAGGGCAATATACGTTAATACTACCAAACTTGATATAAATGCTATTATGGGTCAGTTTATGCTTTAATCCTCTATTTTCCATGAGAAGAAAAAAAAAAAAAAGCACCTCTGACTCACGAGAAAAGAAAAATGCAGAGGTCAGCAAACATGCTGTATTATGTGATGGTTGAGACACATTCAATGATATTGAAGAGTATCAGATGGAACATTTGCTCTTTCCTTTCCAGAGATGGATCGTTACTTCTTTAGCGCTTCCTGAGTATTTGATGGCTCCCATTTCTTTCCCTCTATTAGTTTATTCAGTGGAGAGGAATTAGTCGTTTTTCTTTTCCCTTTAATGGATGCTTTTCTTTAATCCGTATTTGCATCTCCATCTTAATCCTGGCATGCTGCTTCTGTTCTTATTTGAGCACCAGGGATTCAGAAATATATTTTTTCCCCCTCTCTTTGCTCTCTCTATGTAGTTAGTGGGTTCTTACAGGTCTAACCCTGCCATTTATGGTTCCTTATAAGGTATCTGTTGTGATACCTTGCTCACATTTAACGAAATTAGTCACATTTTCTTCAAAGCTTGATCCTTGCTTCTGTAATAATTTTCTGATCTTATTTGAAATTTCTGACCTGCTTTTTTCTTCACTGATGACCTTTCCATTCACTTCTTTAGCTCTTTTTTTAAGACCATTAAGGGTCACTGATACGGTCTTCTCTGATTCGTTTTCTGATTTCTTCCTCTCATTTGACTGTAGTAATCAAAATTCACTCCTTTCAATGGCTAAGACACATTCCAGCATATTTTAATTCTAAAGTGCTACTGTTTTGAAACACTTTTTATGATTTTTTTTCTAGTTTCATAAATTTTTTTTTTTAATTACAAACGTGCACAAGTAGGGAGGTTTGTAATGAATATTCAGGTTCAACAATTATCAACCCATGGCCCCTCTTGCCTCACCCGTCCTCCCCTGCTCCCCTCTCCAGGGCTATTTAAGGCAATTCCCAGATATCATATCATCAGAAAGACTTTTTAGTGTTACTAGCAGGCTCTTCCCACCTCCAAGATTGTTTTCACTTACTAGATAAGGGGTTGCAGGGACTCTAAGAGCTTTTAGTGCTTGATGAAAGGGAAAGAAATGTGGCTTCAGACCTTTACCCCTTGAGCAAGTAGTCCTTGGGAGCAAATGAAGCTTTCCTCTTCAGATCAGTCTCTTTCAATCTTATATGTCATCTTCTATTAACTCATCAAGTGTCCAAGAACCTACTGTGAGTGAAATCAGTGAAAGTGAAAAGTATTAGTTGTGTCCAACTCTTTGCGACCCCATGGACTGTAGCCTGGCAGGCTCCTCTGTCCATGGAATTCTTCAGACAAGAATTCTGGAGTGAGTAGCCATTCCCTTCTCCAGGAGGTCTTCCCAACCCAGTGATCAAACCCAGGTCTCCTGCACTGCAGGCAGTTTCTTAACCATCTGAGCCACCAGGGAAGCCTGTGTTGTTGTACTCAACAGTCGCTCAGTTCTCTTCAGTCACTCAGTCGTGTCCAATTCTGTGACCCCATGCACTGCCACACATCAGGCTTCCCTGTCCTTCACCATCTCCCGGAGCTTACTCAAACTCATCTCCATTAAGTCGGTGATGCCGTCCACCATCCCATCCTCTGTCATCCCCTTCTCCTCCTGTCTTCAGTCTTTCCCAGCATCAGGGTCTTTTCCAATGAGTTGGCTCTTCTCATCAGGTAGCCAAAGTATTGGAGCTTCAGCTTTAGCATCAGTCCTTCCGATGAATATTTAGGGTTGATTTCCTTTAGGATGGACTGGTTTGATCTCCTTGCTGTCCAAGGGACTCTCAAGAGTCTTCTCCAACAGCACAGTTTGAAAGCATCAATTCAAAAGCAATGTGTAAGGCATAGTATATATTTTTCTTTTCAAGAGAACAGCTTTTTTGATGGCCTGATAAGGACCAGATTTCAACTTGCATCAGTATTACCTGGAGGGGGTCTGTTAAAACAGAGATACCTGTGCCCCACCCTCAGACTTTCTGATTCTGTAGATCTGAGGTGGGACTTGAAAATTTGTGTTTCTAATTACTTGCCCTGAAAGTGAAGACAGGACCACACTTTGAGAACCACGGATGCAGACATGAGGAGCTCCTGCCATCTGGTGGACACTGAGGTCACTACACCAAGTAGAGAGAGTTGGGAGTCCAGCAACCCAGACGGTGAATTTTTTCTATCAGAGTAATTCGAAAGCACTGGGCGTACACAAGATGTGAAATGTACTCACGATCCAAGTGGTAGCTGCTGCTTCTGCTTTAAGACAGTGCTCCATGGTACAGCACTTACCTGCCCACAGAAAGATCAACTTCAAGGGGACATCGGGGCCTGTGGAAATGAAAAGGGTCAATGGAGATAATCGCTGACAGACATGGAGCTGATCTTGTCTGGCGCAAATAGGCAAAACTGTAGCAAATAGGCAAAATTGTGAAGCCATTATGTTTCTCCTTAGCTTTCCTCTTACGGGCAGCCTTCTTGGATTTGCTCATGAATTCCCACCAAAGTGTTGATGTCTTAATGTTTTGTAATTTCATGAGAAAGACAGGCTAAAGAAGGCTGAGGTTTAGACCAGAGAAATGAAGTAGAAAATGGTAGGAATCTCATGGCTTCTGCCACCCTGAGAAGCAAAGATGTCGAGAGGATGGGTGGGGAGGACCCTCACCTTACCAGCTCCACATTCTTCATGGTACAACCCCAGGGTTTGGCTATGCTCCCTTCTCCTGGCCTGGGGGTGACTCTGTTACCTGGTGAAAGGAGAAGCACTTTGCTGGGCTTCAGGGGTGTGGAGGCTGTGTTCTCCTCCAGAGGCCATCCTCTGAAGAGTTGTGATGGCTGATTGTGTGATCTAGAGTGGAAAGATGGGTGGAGACGCCCATTAGTGGTAGAGATGGTGCTGTAAATCCTTAAGATGTGCTCTTCCCGAGTCTCTCCCTGATTCTCCTGCTGCCCCGAAGTCCGTCTCCTGTCAAGTGGCAGAGAGAAGCAGCACAACGCTTCACTATTTCTTATGCTGTGTATGTCATGTCTTCAGCACAATCGTCTTTTACTTAGTATTCTAGGTACAGAATATTGGCTGGGGATAAAATGCAAAACTCAGACATGATTTTGAACCAGCCCAGAATCAAAGTAAAATAATAGCCATAATTTAAATCACTTCAAATAATTAATGAGATTTAAGATTGAGTCCATCTGAAACAAAATGTAATTTATAACAAAGAACTAATTGTGGCATTTGCCGTCTCTCCGAAAAGACCTAATGCAGTTATTCAGGGACTAATTATCGAGAGGATTATGTAAAGCTTTAGTTCCTCCAAGCCTGGCATTTTTGAAGCATTGACTGTGAGCAGCCCGGGGAGAGTGAGCTGGAACTCAGGAAACCTTGGCCATTTCTTTCTTGAAGGTGCTGGAAGATGAGAACAGGAGAGCTGAGGGGGCCCTGGAGAATAGTTCCATTGTGGAGGTGGGGGCCCTAGAGAAGACGGTTACATTGTAGACTCATGATGTGCTTTCCACGCTGTGTGTGTGCGCGTGCGGTGTGTGTAGTTTTGCATATTCCTATTTTTGTTCATTTAATTCACCTGGAATAATTATGATGTGCTGGCAACTAGCATAATTTTAAAATGTCCTGATATAATGTTTGCTGTTTTTAATGACTTTGTCTAGTTTTTCCTTTATTGGCTTACCTTATTCTGTATTCATTTCCACTGTCCCTCCTCCCAGATCTGTCTTGTGTGAGCTGTATGCCTTATCTTCTAGAACTTAATGCTTCTCAGAATCACCTGAAAACATTCTTCAATTTCAAGCCACCCAAAAAACTCAAGGTAGGTTTTATTAATACACTAATTACATGTGTTAACTGAGTAAAACACATTAACAAGGCAAACAGCATCCAAAGAGAATTCAGAGAGAATAAGGTAGAGGGAAAACGAATTTTAAAAAAGAAGGACTTGTGTATCATTTATTTTAGAAAAAAAGATAGTCGGGAGATGTTTTTCAGAAGCTTTGCTGAAACCTAGTGTTTAAACCAAAGAATTAACTTCCTCCCTTTTTCTATGCTTCATTTAAATACTAGTTATTGTTTGTTTATTTTTGTTATAGCGGAACAATTTTGTACCTGAAAAATCTGTAAAAACTTCCTGGGGGCTTACGTTTTGCCTTCTTATTGATCCAGCCTTAGCTTCTGTTTAGAAAGCAGTGATTTCAGATCTTCATTCTTGCTTCTCTGCACATGCTTCTGCATTTCTGAGGCAGAATGAAGCTCGAGGAATGTTGATTGATGGAGCGGCTTACTCTGCTATGGAACCCGGTGTCTCATGCTTTAATGTGAATATAGCTCATGTGGCATTCTTGTGAAAATGAGATTCTAACCTAGTAGGTCTGGAGTGGGCCTGAGACTCTCCTTTCTAACAGCTTTCCTGGCAAGCCATTGCTGCTGGTCCATGGACCATACTTAATTAAGCAGAGAGATCACAGAGTGATGGTACCCCAATTTTCTGCACATTGGAATCACCTGGGAAGTTTTAAAAACTGCTGATGCCTGGAACCCACTCAGAGATTCTGATTCAAGTGGTCCAAAGTAAGGCCTGAGTGTGAGGATTTTTAAAGGACCCGCCCACATGGCTGTAACATGCGGATGAATTTGGGAACCATTGCAACAAGTTGGGGTTGGACTCAAGTATTTCATTAAAATTTATTTTGTAGAATGGAGACCAATTGCTTTTTATTATCTACTAGTTTTACTTTATTTAGGAACCAAATTAATTTAGATCCAAAGTATCCTTCTGGGTCCATTTGAAGTCAAGAATCTGACACCCTCTCCACTGCCAGGGAGCTGCTGCTGCTGCTAGGTCGCTTCAGTCGTGTCCGACTCTGTGCGACCCCATAGACAGCAGCCCACCAGGCTCCCCCGTCCCTGGGAGTCTCCAGGCAAGAACACTGGAGTGGGTTGCCATTGCCTTCTCCAATGCATGAAAGTGAAAAGTGAAAAAGAAGTCGCTCAGTCGTATCCAACTCTGCACGACCCCATGGACTGCAGCCTACCAGGCTCCATTCATGGGATTTTCCAGGCAAGAGCACTGGAGTGGGGTGCCATTGCCTTCTCTGAACTGCCAACGAGATGTATCTCTTAATTTTTCTTCTGTTGTTTCACATTGCTACATTTTTATCAGTAGTGAGTTTTTTCCCTTTGAAGTTACAGTTATTGTTGGGGTGACATTCCTTTATCCAGATAAGCCACACAAAGTGCCTATTGGTCTTCAGTGTGGGGCCTCACGGTCTCCGGGTCATCAGGAATTGTTCCTGCAGAGCTGTCTAGATTCTCTGTCCTTTGCTGTCTGGATTCTGTGTCCCTTCCATCTTGCCCCAGGCCCTAGGGAAACCAGCCACAGCAACAGTGTGTTTTTCCTTCCTGGGAAAAACTTTACTGGAGTTGCTTTTATTCACAACCTTACCTCACCCCATCCCCCAAAAGACTGCATAAGTAAACAAAAGCAAATCAGATAGCCCATCTTTTTTTTTTTTTTAAGAGCAGTTTTAGGTTCAGAGCAAAATTGAGGGGAAGGGACAGAGATTTCCCATATATCTCCTGCCCCCACAATATGCACAGCTTCCCCATGGTCAGCAGTCCCCACCAGAGTGGGGTATTTGTTCCAACCTATGACACATCATGGCCACCCCCAAACCACAGTTTACATTAGGATTCACTCTTGGTGTCGTACGGTCTGTGGGTTTGGATAAGTATATAATGACGTGTTTCCATCATTATGGCAGATACCTCAGTGTTTAAGGTTCCTAGAGAATTAAAAGCAGATATATTGGTACCTTTAGAAAAGTGCTTGCAAAGTGCCAGAGTGCCCCTGACGAGGTACTTCAACCCTATGTGAACCCTAAGTGAGCCCCTTTGTGGACCTGGGAGGGGAACGATCGAGATCTTCCAGAGTTTCCAATGCAGGATCTTACCTGATCCCCCCAGCAAGAACTGTGAGGCAGCTGGGATGGTCCCAGGACCATGGGTTTGCAGAAGCACAAAAGGTTAAATAACTTACTTAACCTTTGCTGGGAGGTCACAGGGTTGGCACTGAACCCCATGACTGAGACCCAAAGCCCATTTTTTTTCCAGTAAATCAGGCTTGTGTTTAATATCCCACCCTTTAGGGAAGCTTTGCTTCCGTTTCATTTATTATTTTAGTGCCTTGTGCCACCAACAAGAGAAAGCATACGTGTCCCAAAGAACAGGAGCCTTTACTCGTACCCTTTTTATACTTGCTGAAATGATTTTGCTCTTAGTAGGTGAAGAAGTTTCATTTGACTGATGGGCCTTCTTACAAGCTCTGGGTTCCAATGGAACTCCCACTGGGAGTCAGGGCAGTGTCTTAACCCTTTTAAGGTCTCCCAACAAGCCCAGTGTAAATAAATGGATGGATGGAGTCCCGACAGGGGTGCAGTTAGATAGGTATCATGAGCAAAAATGTCAGTTGTAAATAAGCCTAGATAATTAGAAGTTTATTTCTAGCCCTTCATTATTATATAGAAGAAAAAAGTAAATATGAAGCTTCATTTTGTTATGCCAAACTGACTTTTTAATTCAGTCATGGGATACATTTTACATAGTTGCAACTTGTATATGCATAAAATTTTGTTTCTGATTTTTTGAACTAATGGCATTTTATGTGCATATTTCTATTTTTTCACATGATTCACTTATTTTACTGACTGCAGTCTTGTTGCTGTATCGTAATCAATTTAACCAGTTTTCTACTCTTTCCACTTGAGCTGTTTTCAAAAACAATTTTTTCGTGTTCGGTATTTAAAGATTTTAGTAGTTAAAGTATTTAGCATTTAATATATTGATAAAAATAATCTTAGCACTTTTGGGGGGTTAAAATTACTGTTTTAAAGGGCAAAAGAAGATAAGAATAGTACTTAAATAGTACTTATTATATAATTGCTTATAGTTTTCCAGAAAATGATTACAATGTGCCCAACAAAGTTATCAGTGCAGTGTTAAAAAATATTTTTCCATCTTTTGCCAGTAGGTGAATAATTAAAGCTATTTAATATTGTTTGTCTTTCTCATATCTTTGAGTAGGGACAACTGATACTTTTGAAAATGCTTTCCTATAATAAAACAGTCAATTTTGAGAAAGGGTGCTGAGTGGAAGAGGTATCCCCTGGCTTGAGGGATAAATAAGAAAAACTTTTCTGGCATTTAGGGGAGTGACGTGGGAGAGTAAATTGAGATAGAAACAGAGAAAGTGAAGAAACTGGAAACAGGATATACATATACACTAGGTGTACAGAGGCTACTGGGAGTTAGAGAAGATGAAACATGGTGGTTAGTAAGGGTGAGGTTGAGGTTAAGTTCTGAAGGAAGATCAAGAAGGTTTAAAGTGAATGCTGAAAATGGGGAGAGTGACTGCAGAAACAGAAAGCGTTTCTGTTATGGGGGGTGTGTGCACTGGCCACAGGGAAGGGTCTCCCCCTTACTTCCCCCCAAAGTGGACAGAGTCCCAGCTAGGAAATGATTACACACAGGGCAAGTAAGTCGGCCTGAGTGTATTTTGAACTGGTAACGCGTCTTCAGAAAAGGCATTCTTCTTGTGGCAGCAAGTGTGTGGTTGAGACGAATGACATCCTGCCCTCTTTCTCTCATCAGAAGGTGGATTTTTCCTACAACCAAATTTCAGAAATGTGCAGCTTATCGGCATACGAGTCTCTCACGAAACTAATTTTGGACAGTATCCTTTGAATGAGTAACGGGGAACATTTGGTTAATAGACCCATGTAGTTAATACATGTGTAAGTAGTACGTGTGTACTGGATGATATGAAGTAGTGCCAGATAGGCAAATTTACTAGAGATGCGTGACTCATTGAAATGGCTCAGCATGGATACTCACAAAATGAAGGAAGGTTTCTTACTGACCATGGAGTAAGATTGTAAGCAAAGCTTGCCAAGAACTTCTTACACCTGAAAAACTAAGAAGTCAGTCATTCTTCTGATAAACATAGGCTTACTTTTAATTCTAGAACCAGATAAGAAGTTCTGTTTACCCAACTCCCTTCTTCAAATTTACTTAAACTGGTACCCTACTTTATGTAAATCCAGTATCTGAAAATCCAGATATGACCAAAATTAGTATTTATTTTACAGAAAAATTCATACAAAGCTCCCTTTAACTAGCAATCTTCTCCAGTGTATTTCAAATGATGCTTCCATAAACAATGTTTTAACAGTTATTAAACCAGCAACTTTTGATTCATAGCCAACTTTAGCAACATACCTGTTTCTTGAGCCAGGCTCCCGTGCAAACAGAGCACCTACTTTCAAGTCGACATACTCCAGCTTCTGGACCCTAAGGGGTTGACAGGGGATCTGTGAGTTTAATGAGCTTGAACTTCTTTACACCAGAGACTGATGTTCTCTGGGTGATAAGGGAGCAGTGCCTTCTCTTTCTCAGTAAGTATCTTTCTACCCACCTGAGGATTTTTTGGGGCAGAGTGGAGAATGAATTGATTGCCCTCGGGTGCCTCATTCCAGGGATGTGGCAGCAGCTAATACACACTGCACTTGTAATGAGGCGGGGATGTGGGGAGAACAGAAGATACATTTTCTTGAAGACATATTTTGTAGGAAAAACCCTTTATTCGTATATGATGGAAAGCTTAAAACATAGCATCCCTCTCTTTAGAACTTATATGAGAAAATGAGCAATTAGTGGAAATTTAGATGGTGCTCTTTAAACAAGCAAGTGTTCCTGAACATTGCCTAATAAGAAAATGATCAAAATGAAACAAAATGAAGGAAGGATTTGTTTTGATGACAAGCTAAAAGTAGTACACGTTAACAGCACCCATTCACAGAACCTTCACTTTATGCTTGACTGTTGTACGTGGATTGCATTCACAAAGAGATACAGTCTGACAGCCGTGAGGCAGTCTGGCTTGGAGATCTCATCATCTCGGGCCATCTAGAAGAATGGTCCTCAAGGAGTAGCAGCAGCAGCAGCAGCATTGCCTGGAACTTCTTAGAAATGCAGGCTCTTGGAGGCTACCCCAGACCTCTGAAATCAGAATCTGCATTTTTAACAAAACCCCCAGGTGATGTGAGTTGAAGCTAAAGCTTGAAAAGCACTAGTCTAGAAGTCAGCTGCCCCCTAAGCCCCAAGCAGCCAGAAGAAATTGAGCATCCAGACCCACTTGTATCCCCCAGGGTACCCCGAGTGACACTGTGACGCAGCAGTCTGGAATTCTGTCTCCCAGAAAAATAGTCTTCCAGGTGCAGCATGGAATTGTCAGAGAAAACATTTCAATGGTATTTTGGACTGAAGATGCTCTTTAAAACATATCATGAAAGTCTCAATTTCTACTAAATTTATCTTTCCGTGTAAAAAGCTAAACTATTATGACTTTGTAAATGTCAGTGGAGGAAGAAATCAGGGTTTTTTTAAAACTTCACTTTAGATGTAACAATGGAGTCTTCTCTCCAAAATATAAAAAGCTTTAATTACTATATCAGAACGGATTGAAATTCAGAACATGGACACAAAATTAGAATGTACCATAGCACTGTTGCTCACCTGGGTTTTTAAAAATGCAAAGACAAGTACCCAGAACAAGCTGCCCTTCATAAACAACTTCTTAGATAGCTTACAGCTTTGAAAGAGGGTAGGCTAGTTTTTAAACAGTACTAACGACGCCTCTTTCTTTTGTTCTGTTCAGACATATCATGTTGTGTGTAATTATGTAATTAGAGTTTTGAAAAGACTAAAAAGCTTTAAGATAAAGAATATCTAGACAACTTTTTAATGCCAGTACATTTGAAAACTTAGATGAAGTGAATAAATCCCTAGAAACATGTTCTGTACCAAAGCACTGATGTGGAGATAGAAACACTGAGTAGTCCTATAACTAATTATTAAAGTAACTCGTTACAAATTAAAATGAATTAAATATCTTCACACAAAAACCCCACCAGACCCAAACTTTGAAGAACAGACTTTTCAAAAATGAACAAATTCTTTCAAAGATTTAAAACAGAAGGCGTATGCACAGTTCATTCTAATAAGATTACTTTGATACCCAGACCAGACAAGGAAAGATAAGAGAAAGGAAAATGGCAGGCTTATTTCACTTGTGATATAGACATAAAAATCCTAAACAAAATATTAGCGCACTGCATCAGACAATATATGAAAAAGATAATATACCATGACCAAGTTACGTTTATCTCATGAATGTAAGGTGAGTTTAACAGTAGCAGATTTTAAAATGTCATTAATAACTTGAACAGATTAAGGAAAATAAATCATGTGAGCAATAGATACAGAAAATTTAATAGAATCTATTTTTCCTTCACAATAAAAACTTAGTAAACTAGTAATAGGAAATTTCCTTGACTTGATAAGAATATCAACAGAAATATTTGAAACAAACTTTATCTCAACTGGAGGCATGTTAAAAGTACTCTTTAAACTCAAGGATGCAAGGCAAGACAACTACCTTTGCCACTTCTAACCATCATTGTTTTAGAGGTGTTGCTCAGTACCAAAAGATAAGAGAAAGAAATTAAAGGAAAATATAAAGATTGATACAGAGGAAAAGTCATTTTTATAGATGATGTGATTGTCTACAGAGAATAGGTAAAAGAACTTGCAATAAATTACTAGAAATAATAGTTTTGAGAGTTCAACAAGATAGTTGGATATGATTTCAATAAACAGAAATCAGCTGCATTACTCTACACCACAAACAAGCAAGTAGAAAACACAACCTTTAAGAAACACTATTTACAAAAATATATTTCTTATTAAAGATGAGCAAGACCTGTAGAGGGAACATAATAAAACTTTATAGAAGAGTATTAAAGACATAGCTGAAGGGAAATATATTATGTTCCTGGATATGAAGATGGGAGAAGGTATATAAAAATAATTTTATAGAAAATGAATCAGAAAGACTAATAAACATGTGAAGACATGTCAACCTCACTTGTACTCAGGAAAATGCAATTCAAGACCATGAGATACTGTGTCACAGCCATTCAATTGGCAGAATGTAAGAAACCTAAAAATACCCCATGCTGGAGAGCACATAGGTCAAGAGGATCTCTGTTTTTTTTCCTATGGTTGTGAAATTAGTTCAGCCACTTTGGAAAGCAATTTTGTGCAGTCTTGTAAGGTTGAACATCCACATTTTGTGACCTAGCCCTTTCATTCTTATGTCTAGGAAGTTTAGCATACGTGTACCTGGAGGCTTGTGTAAGAATGCTCGTAGCAACATTGCTTATAACAGCAAAAATTGAAATAGCCCAAATACTCCTTGATAAGAGAGAGCATAAATAAATTATGGTATACTGATACAACAGCATTATCATACAGTAGTGAAAATGAATGAACTCTATCTCCATGTGCCAGTTCAGTTGGCTGTTAATAAAACCAAATATAGTTTAGGTATAAAATCAAAGGGGAAAGCAAATAATAGGCAATTCAGCCTAGGGGTTATCTCTGAGAGAAGGACATCAGGAAGTTACAGGAGACATGGCAGCTCAGGGCTGTAAGACACAAAAGAGGCCACTGCCAGGCCTTCTTAAGTCTTAGATTTGGAACCAGGACTTTTCTGCCGTATTCTCTGGGTTAAGGCAGGTCATGGGTGCAGCCTGGATTCAAGAGGAGACACCTGTACAAGAGCATGAATAAGCAGAGGCATGTATCAGACTACCACAGACCTGTGTCTCTAAGAATATTCATCAAAGTTTTAAAAGTAAATAGAAGCAGGCCAAGTATGACCAACAATGTACCCATTTTCCATTAAAAAATTTTTTTAATTTGAAAATTAGAAATTAATTTCCTTGAGAATAATTATTTACCAAACTTCAAACTTTAGCTCTATCAGAATTCCCTGGAGGGCTTGTTAAAACACCTGTTGCTGGTCCCCATCCTCCAGAGCTTTTGCTTAAGTAAGTCTGGAGTGGTACCTGAGAATTTGCATCACTAACAAGTTCCTGTTGTTCAGTTGCTAAGTTGTGTCCAACTCTTAGTGACCCCATGGACAGCAGCCCACCAGACTCCTGTCCTTCACTAGCTCCCAGAGTTTGCTCAAATTCATACCTGTTGAGTCAGTAATGCTATCTAACCTTCTCATCCTCTGCCAATTCCTAGGTGATGCTGATATTGCTGGTCTGAGGACCACACTTTTGAGATCCACAGCTCTAACCTAATTAGTCCTTCTCTATTTTATTTTGAATATCATATTTTTTTAATCTGATACCATTCTGCTGCTGCTGCTGCTACTTGTCTTTTTTTAAGTGCTTTAGAAATTTAGCTGTTATGTACTTTAAACTTTTAAAATTTGTTCAAGCTTTCCTTAGTGAGCATCTGTATTATCTATTTGAAGGGAAAGAAATGCACCTTTGTTTAAAATAAAATTAAAATAGAAGTATAATTATCAATATTAGAAGCAGTTATTTAAAATAAAAACAAATCAGTTAAACCAATAGTGCTGAAAATATGATTAGAGTAGATTATGTTAATAACTCAATGTTCAGTTCAATCGCTCAGTCGTGTCCAACTCTTTGAGACCCCATGAATCGCAGCACACCAGGCCTGCCTGTTCATCACCAACTCCTGGAGTTCACTCAGACTCACGTCCATCGAGTCAGTGATGCCATCCAGCCATCCCATCCTCTGTCGTCCCCTTCTCCTCCTGCCCTCAATCCCTCCCAGCATCAGAGTCATTTCCAATGAGTCAACTCTTCGCATGAGGCGGCCAAAGTACTGGAGTTTCTTCTTTAGCATCATTCCTTCCAAAGAAATCCTAGGGCTGATTTCCTTCAGAATGGACTGGTTGGATCTCCTTGCAGTCCAAGGGACTCTCAAGAGTCTTCTCCAACACCACAGTTCAAAAGCATCAATTCTTCGGCGCTCAGCCTTCTTCACAGTCCAACTCTCACATCCATACATGACCACAGGAAAAACCATAGCCTTGACTAGATGGACCTTAGTCGGCAAAGTAACGTCTCTGCTTTTGAATATGCTGTCTAGGTTGGTCATAACTTTTCTTCCAAGGAATAAGCGTCTTTTAATTTCATGGCTGCAGTCACCATCTGCAGTGATTTTGGAGCCCAGAAAAAATAAAGTCTGACACTGTTTCCACTGTTTCCCCATCTATTTCCCATGAAGTGATGGGACTGGATGCCATGATCTTCATTTTCTGAATGTTGAGCTTTAAGCCAACTTTTCACTCTCCTCTTTCACTTTCATCAAGAGGCTTTTTAGTTCCTCTTCACTTTCTGCCATAAGGGTGGTGTCATCTGTATATCCGAGGTTATTGATATTTCTCCCGGCAATCTTGATTCCAGCTTGTGCTTCTTCCAGTCCAGCATTTCTCATGATGTACTCTGCATAGAAGTTAAATAAGCAGGGTGACAATAGACAGCTTTAATGTACTCCTTTTCCTATTTGAAACCAGTCTGTTGTTCCATGTCCAGTTCTAACTGTTGCTTCCTGACCTGCATACAGATTTCTCAAGAGGCAGGTCAGGTGGTCTGGGATTCCCATCTCTCAGAATTTTCCAGTTTATTGTCATCCACATAGTCAAAGGCTTTGGCATAGTCAGTAAAGCAGAAATAGATATTTTTCTGGAACTCTCTTGCTTTTTCAGTGATCCAGCGGATGTTGGCAATTTGATCTCTGGTTCCTCTGCCTTTTCTAAAACCAGCTTGAACATCAGGGAGTTCACAGTTCACGTATTGCTGAAGCCTGGCTTGGAGAATTTTGAGCATTACTTTAGTAGCGCATGAGATGAGTACAATTGTGTGGTAGTTTGAGCATTCTTTGGCATTGCCTTTCTTTGGGATTGGAATGAAAACGGAACTTTTCCAGTCCTGTGGCCACTGCTGAGTTTTCCAAATTTGCTGGCATATTGAGTGCAGCACTTTCACAGCATCAACTTTCAGGATTTGAAATAGCTCAACTGGAATTCCATCACCTCCACTAGCTTTGTTCATAGTGATGTTTTCTAAGGCCCACTTGACTTCACATTCCAGATGTCTGGCTCTAGGTGAGTGATCACACCATCATGATTATCTGGGTCATGAAGATCTTTTTTGGACAAATCTTCTGTGTATTCTCGCCACCTCTTCTTATTATCTTCTGCTTCTGTTAGGTCCATACCATTTCTGTCCTTTATCGAGCCCATCTTTGCATGAAATGTTCCCTTGGTATCTCTAATTTTCTTGAAGAGATCTCTAGTCTTTCCCATTCTGTTCTTTTCCTCTATTTCTTTGCATTGATCGCTGAAGGCTTTCTTATCTCTTCTTGCTATTCTTTGGAACTCTGCATTCAGATGCTTATATCTTTCCTTTTCTCCTTTGTTTTTCGCCTCTCTTCTTTTCACAGCTATTTGTAAGGCCTCCTCAGACAGCCATTTTGCTTTTTTGCATTTCTTTTCCATGGGGATGGTCTTGATCCCTATCTCCTGTACAATGTCACGAACCTCATTCCATAGTTCATCAGGCACTCTATCAGATCTAGACCCTTAAATCTATTTTTCACTTCCACTGCATAATCATAAGGGATTTGATTTAGGTCCTACCTGAATGGTCTAGCAGTTTCCCCAACTTTCTTCAATTTGAGTCTGAATTTGGTAACAAGGAGTTCATGATCTGAGCCACAGTCAGCTCCTGGTCTTGTTTTTGTTGACCGTATAGAGCGTCTCCATCTTTGGCTGCAAAGAATATAATCAATCTGATTTCAGTGTTGACCATCTGGTGATGTCCATGTGTAGAATCTTCTAATGTTAGCTATATGATATTAACTGTTTAGTTTATTATACTATTTTGTCCTTTGTAGGTGGGCAACTGATAATTAATTGATAAACACCCCAAAATGGAAGAAGAAAGACTTTACCAAGGATAAGTACACTTGTTTAGGTTTAAGAAAGGATGCAGTTTATTCTTTACCTATATATACTAATTGATTGTTCATTGGAATTTATTCAATGATTATGGAATCATGAAATTTTGAAAAATTGATTCATAGAATTTTTAAATCTAGACAGGACTCTAGGGATCATCTAGTGCTGTTAGTTTATTTTATTTTTTCATTTCTTTTTTCTTTTTTATCTTTAGTGCTATTACTTTATGAGAGAGAAGCCCAAGACCCAAGGACATGTCCAAGATTATTTGGTAAATGGTTGAACCAAGACTAGTCTTCTGAATTCCATTGTTCTTCCCATGTTGCAATTCATTGAATAATTACTACTTTTATCACATAGCCATTTAAAGTGTATGCATGTTTCATTTCTTAAAGAGATTCACTCTCAGAGTGAAGAACATTTTTCACTGGTAAGGTGATATACATCCTTCAGGATTGATTTTGATTAAAGCCATCACTGTGGTTCTTTCCACTAAGAGAATTGTGATGGATTTCCTACTTATTTCTTAGTAACTGTTTTCTATATACCGGGCCCATATTTTATGATTGTAGACAAATGAATAAGAGCAAATACCAGAGTAGCGAATAATTCATGTCAAGCACTGTGAACTGCTGACAGCATCACCAAAATGTAAAAATATATTGCTCGGCTTTTCCCTAGCTGGAAAGTTATGCTTCTGTGCCTTTGGGTTCCTTCACTCAGTCTCCATGAGGATCTAACATTCCACAGTAAAAGATTTATTCATAGGATCATAAAACTTTAGAGTTAGGATGCAGTGTGTTGATTCTTAGTTCTTTGAGTCTCTTTCTCCTAATAGTGGCCTTTTAAAATTGAAATATACCTAAGAGAATTAAGCTAGTAAACTAATTCATTGTAACATTTTAATGACTTAACTGGTTATATTTCTTCTTACTGGATAGTCCCAAGACCTATTAAAGAATGTGAAAGAATAATGTTAGGAGGAAGGGCAACTAACATTTCATGAAGGTTGTTAAGAAAATGAAATGGGAGAGATAAAGTTATTCCTGAACTCAGAGCATTGGATGGACCAGTCCTGCATACTGACTGTTGTCATTTCTTATAGTCACATATGATGTAACTGTGGAAGTAATTAGTGGAGACTTATACCACGGTTAAAAGTACTCTTTACTTAAGAACATGATTGCAGTTGATCCTTGAATAATGGTAAGAGTTAGGGGCCAACCCAGAGCAATCAGATATCCTCACAGAACTTTATAATAAGTTCTTTGTTAGCCACAGTTCTGCATCAGTAGATTCAACCAACCTCAATAGACAGTGTATCACTGTAGTATGTAGTTAGTGAAAAAGAAAAAACACCTCAAGTATAAGTGGTCCCATAAATTTCAAACCTGTTTTTCAAAGGTCAGGTGTAATTTATAATGCTTGAAATTCCTTGAAATGTAAAGAGGAGTGAAGAGTTGGGAAACAGACAGTTTTGGTGAAATGGAAGTATTTATCAACAGAGATGTTCAGTCAATTCCTCATCCTTTGCCCCAGTGCAGAAGCCCTGGCCATGGGTGCAGGGGGCATCCGTATCCCTCCTTCTTCTGGCCCTTGCAGTACTAATTTCATAATACATGACTTTCCCTCCTATTCAAAGCTAGAGAGTAGACTGAATGTAGTCTCTCATGTCTTGGAAAATCATGATACACACAGTCAACAAGCTCTCCTTTTCAATTCCCATTATCTCTTGACAGTTTCTGGGTCTCTATATTCTAGTTCTCTAATTCCTGCCTGCTTCCCATGGGAATCCTTCCTGACTCAGCCACTGACAAGGATTTGTTTTACTCTCCATCATAACTGAGTATCTTCATTTCTGCTGAGGCTGAGCTACCAAGACCCTACTGCTCCTAAAATAGGACTTAAGAGACTATTGCTTCCTGGGCTAGAGTGAAACAGTTGTCCATTTGAAGTTTTCCATGCTTAATTTTTCTTGGCCAAGAGTGCTACCCTGAGGATATTTTAATTCATCTATGGAGTGATTATTTAAACAGCTCAAAGAAAATGGAAGCAGAAAGAAGGATCGTGTTTATGAGCGTAAATGTCTGTCTGTAGAGCTAGTCTGGTGGGAAGCTTTGTGAAAGTGGTTTTGAAATGCATGCTGACAATAAGCAGAATTATGCTTCCGCCTAAGGATTGAATCTGGAACCTGTGAGGAAAATCAAGGAATTTCCAGTTCATTTGGCAGTATTTTCTCATCATTGCTCTTAGTTTCTGAATTAACAGCTGTCTCTGGCCTAGTTCTTTCAGAAGCCATCCTGGCCCGAATCCTCGTTTGTGTGCTGTTGGCCAGGAGGCAGAGGATATGATTCCTTAGCTTCATGTGCTTATAATTTAGTAACAATAACATCAGGCCTTGTAAGTGTGAGGTACTTGGTAGTTTGTACAACTCATTCACACCAATTTTCTAAATTTTTTTCCTCATGATCTAACTTTTGGGCTTCATGGCCACCTGATGTTGTCTTTATTGTACAGATGAAAAGTCCGAGCAGAGAGAAATTATGTCACATAACTAGTAAGTAATAGAGTTAGGATAACTACAGATGATTATGAAGCAAAATGTGTGTTTTTGTGATACTTACGGTCTATTCCTTTCTCTTCAAAGCATTCGTTGGTTCTGAGATTGATCTCCATAGGTGGGGTACTCAAAGTTGACCAGAAAAGGCTTTGAGGAAGAAACAGTTTGTCTAGAGTGAATACCAAGAATAGGAATTGCCCCGATATTTACAGTTATAATAAACACTGCCAGATTGCCTCCAGAGAGGCTATACCATAATGAACCCTCTCACTCAGTGGTATGAAAGAATCTATTCTTCAAAACTTTAAAAATGTTTACGAAACTGATAGGCAAAGAATAACATCTTAATTTACTTTCTCCTGACTACAGGTGAACCAGAGTGTCTTTTCATATGTTTTCATGTTGGTGGTGGTGGTGTAGTTGCTAAATTGTGTCTGACTCTTGTGACCACATGGACTGTAGCCCTCTATCCATAGGATTTCCCAGGCAAAAATACTGAAGTGGCTTACCATTTCCTTCTCCCTGTTATGTTAGCCACTTGGATTTGCTCTTCTGAGAATTTCTTGATTATATTCTTTCCCCATTTTCTACTGGGGCTATTGTCATCTTTATATTTTCTAGATGCTTAATTCTTTGTCTACTCTGTATGTTGTGAATATATGTTCTCCAAATCTGTCACTCGTACTTATTTATGTAATTAAATAGAAGTAGAGAAATGAGGCTATTCATCAAAAAGAAATGCTTAATATGCCAGTCTAAAGCAAATGTTAATAAAAAGAAAGAGAAAACTTAAAAAGTGGAATTTAAAATTAAATCCTGAAGAATGGGCAGATTTTAGGAATAATTAGGAAAGCAGTATTAAAAAAAAAAGAAGAAAGAAAGTCAAATGTAAATTCCTGAACTATTAAGAAGATGGACCTGGCAGAATTGGAGAATTCTCACTGGATTATAATGGGGATGAAATTCAATAAATAGGTTCTGCTTAAAGTAACAGGCTTTAAATGCCAGAGTGAAGATTTTGGAATTCGTCCTGTAAGAGTTTGTTAATTGAAGCATGATATCCAGTCAATATTTTGAAAAAAATTTAACCTGACTATAGGGTGTAAGATGACTTGAAGACAAGAAGAAATGTAAGTTAGAGGTATGCACTGGTACCAAAGCTGAATTAAGCTGGAGATGAAAAACAATGGCATATTTGAAGAGATGTTTTAAAGCAAAAAATGCCAGGTCTTGGTGATGACTGGACGCCCTGAAGATGACAATTCGCTGAGAAAATGGTGGTGCCTTAGGCTACTTGGGAAGGAAAACTGAGCTTTGGTGGATAATGACATTAAGTCCTGGAAATTTGCCCAAAAGCTGTTCATCTCCAAATTTTCTCAGTTGACCTCTCAGATGACCCGTTTTCTGCAGATGACATCTCCCGGGCTGTTTTCCCGGTTATGGGGATGATAAAGCACATGTGTTTCCCCAGGACAACCCTGGATTCAGAAGTTCTGCCTGTAGGAAAGTACAAGAGTTTCCCATGAAGACCATTAAGGGAGCAAAGGAAAAATGCTGCCGAAGAGGCAGCTTTGAACCACCCTAGTGGTTTCACTCTGGCGGTTAATTGTTTTTTCCTCACCAATTAAATGAGTCACATATGAATACAAATGCAACTGAGTGCACTCAAAAGCTGTTCCTTTAAAAAAAAAAAAGTACTAGTACTAACTTCTTTCTTTTCTTTTTCTTTTTTTTAAAATTTTTATTGGCGTATAGTTGATTTACAATGTGTTAGTTTCAGGTGTACAGCAAAGCGAATCAGGTATGTTGCTAAGTCGATATATATAAAGTATACGTATACATACACAGACACACACATATATACATCCACTCTTTTTCAGATGTTTTCCCCATGTAAGTATTAGCTTACATATAAAAAATATTTTAAGATTTGGCATGCTTTGTATTGGGCATGTAGTACTTTTTATTTATGCTGTTGTCTGATTTTTCTAATGATTTGACACTGATTCATTGTTTCTTCAAAATGTTTCCAGTAACATTTTCCTTAAACATAGTCGTGGTGTACAGGCAATGAGATAACTGAAATCAGTGGACTAGAGCTGTGTAGCAGTCTTAACTACCTTAGTTTGGCCAACAACAAGATCACAACCATTAACGGCTTAGGCATGTTACCAATCAAAATACTTTGTCTGGTGAGTCTACCAAAAGTATTATTCTTTATAGAAGTACTAATTAATGTTTTAGTGACTATATGAATGATAGCCAGGATTTTTAAGTTTTATAAAGAGCTAGTTTCTTTATGAAATGTCATGATCTTCCATTTTGTTTGCTCCTTTTCATATCTGGTTTGTTTATGTGTGTTTGATGAATATTTCATGCTTAAGTTAAAATGATTTTCTAACTTGGTATACAAATTCCATTTTTTAAAAGACTGACTTTACCACTGAGAAAGAAAGGCATAGTTTTAGCACCTGTTAAGAATATATTTATAATGCCTTATTAATGCAATAATAGTTAAACATATTTAAGCATAATATTTGGACTTCCCTGGTGGCTCAGTGGTAAAGAATCCACCTGCCAATGCAAGAGACACAGGTTTGATCCCTGGGTCGGGAAGATCCCCTGGAGAAGGAAATGGCACTCACTCCAGTATTCTTGCCTGGGAAATGCCATGAACAGAGGAACTTGGCAGGCTATTGTCCATGGGGTTGCAGAGTCGGAAACGATTTAGTGACTAAGCAACATGAAGAAGTGTAATATTTATTGCAGTTAAAGCGTCATTGCAAAAAAAAAAAAAACCTTCATTACTTTCAAATGAACCACTGGGCACTGAATTTTGGCAATCCTTTTATATCACTATATGCTAGTCTCCCATTCTAGAAAACCAGAATTATGAATACATTTATTCATAATTTATTATGAATGAATAAATAAATAAAGTTCATTTATTCTCTCTGGCTGAGAATAAATGAACACTTTCCTTCAGAAAGTTAATATTTAAAAATTTTTCCCCATGAAGAGCACTATCCTTAAGCTATATGACATGCTCTGTGACTATGACTGAATGAAAACACACACAACTTACTTAAAAATCAGCAGGATCATATTAGTTCCAACCATATATACAATATTTTTTAAGTAATAGTCTAGCTCACTAGTTTGGGGGCTGATAAAGTAGTTTGTGGATGATCTAGGAGTCTTTCTTCTTCCTTCCTACCCTTAGATGGCTTTTCTATTCTTCATTTTGTCTGTCACAGGATAGGCAAGGATTTTAAGCCATGAGACTGCTGCTGCTGCTGCTAAGTCACATCAGTCGTGTCTGACTCTGTGCAGCCCCAGAGACGGCAGCCCACCAGGCTCCCCCGTCCCTGGGATTCTCCAGGCAAGAACACTGGAGTGGGTTGCTATTTCCTTCTCCAATGCATGAAAGTGAAAAGTGAAAGTGAAGCCATGAGACTAGTAATTTATTAATTTCTTACGTTAACTATCCCACAGAAGATTGTTGAACTGTTGTTTAAGATGACATCTTGGGTTATCTGCAGATTTTTTTTACAGATATGATGCCTTATTTCTGTCTTGTTTAACCAGAGACAGCTGATGGTTGGCTATGTGTTAATTTTTCTTTCCCCGAGCTTGAAGCCTGAAGTGCTTTTTCAAGACTCTTCACTCCTTACAG
Organism: Oryx dammah; assembly: GCF_014754425.2. Lineage (NCBI taxonomy): Eukaryota > Metazoa > Chordata > Mammalia > Artiodactyla > Bovidae > Oryx > Oryx dammah. The sequence goes on from NW_024070202.1 coordinate 98,047,882, forward strand.
TGAATTAGATGAGGGCAAACTACTGATTGCCAGTAGAGACGTGGTAAAGTTTAATTATTCCCCTGAAGTTTCATATTTTCTGTCCACTAAGGCACAGTGGCAAAGCTGTAAATGAAAATGACTTCGGCAAGTCAAATTGCAAACTTAAAAATTATAAAAGAAAGTCACTCGGACTTCCCTGGTGGTCCAGTGGCTAAGACTCCAGGCTCCCAATTCAGGGGCCCCAAGTTCAATCCCTGGTCAGGGAACTAGATCCCACATGCTGCAACTAAGACCTGGTGCAGTCAAATGAAGAAATAAATAAATATTAAAAAAAAAAAGTCACATTTTAAAATTATGATAATTTGAAGGATTCTTGGCAGTATGTTCTATTCAATTTGCAGCTTGTTACAACTTTATGCTTTTCTTTATGTATCTTTTTACATTGCATTCCTGTTCACTGTAAGTAGAGCATGGTATGTGGAAAGAGATATACAGCTGTGCATAGGGAATGAGAATTCAGCTCGTTATTAAGAATAACAACACATAGCACTTTTATCGTAAGGCCTTGTTTCAATAACTGAATAAGTAAACTGTGTTGACAGTTTCATCTCAAGCAGCTTTTAGAAAAAGCATAAAAAAACTTACTTTTCCTACAAGTAGATTAGATGGATTGTTCCCCATTCCCTTTCCCATCATCCAAGATTAACTAGAAAATACAGAATTTTCCATCATTCATTTTCTTTAAAATGTTTGAGAATGGTAAAGTTTTCTTCTCCATGTATTAATGAAATACATAAAATGAGACTCATTTGTTTCAATAGTTTTTCATGCTTTTTAAAAGAGTTGTGGTATCAGTAAAACAATTGTACTGCTGAAAGTAATTCACTTTATTGAGATAAATTCAGAGAAAAAAAAGAGCCATTCACTATACAAACCAATTGTTAATTCCCTACAATCAACTTTTACAATAAATATTAAGGGGAAATGTGGTTCACTCATGGTCTGTTCTGACAGCCACCTCCTTTAGCAAGTAAGGACAATCCATTCCAAACTTCAAAAAATCATTGTGTCTCAGTAAACGCCCTTTGTTTTTTTTCCCCCTCCCAACTTGGGAGATTGAGACTATTGCTCATTTCATTTATTTAATAAAATAGTTTCTAACTGCTCCCTTTTCCCTGCTCAACATGATGAAAAGTGCAAGAAGAACTGTTCTTGCAGAAACTGGCCATGTGCTTTGAGGAGAGACGTATCAGGTTTTTCATCACTGGATAAAAGATTTGACTAGATGACTTTCAACTCAAATTCTGATTTGACATATTTCTCAAGTTCTGCTTTCTCTTATGACCATAGACTCTCTAATTAAACATTTCTGTGCCTTACTCTGCTCTTGAGCATCTACCACTTTGAAAGCCATCAGAGAAACACTAAAAAAGAATTACAGTTTATCTTCCACATCGATGGCACATCAAAAGTCTTTAGGAAGAAGTGTATTATGTATAAATTTGATATGTGGGCATATTTTAAATAGGATGTTGAGGTCCTATTTCAATAAGTTAAATTAATATGGATATTATGTTCAGTATAGTTTTTTCCTTTCCTTTTTCTATTACTCTTTCTAGAACTTTTTTGAACAGTAGGAAATTTGACTTAGGCAAATGGGGTCATTAGTATTCTTCCTTCTCATTATGGAATTTTTCAGACATATATAAAAATAAAGGGAATAGTTTAATGAATCCCCACGTACTATCATCTAGCTTTATAGATTATCAACATTTTATTAATATATTTTAAAGAACCATAAAATTATATTAATGAATATAAATCTTGCTCATTATTAAAGTGAAATCTTATGAAAAATTGGGTGAAAATGAGCTCTTGCTGTTAAATGTATCAGGAAACATGTACCAGGAAAAATATTATAGATGGTAGAGAATACTAAAATTTTTTAGTTATAAAGTGCTCAGTAGAAGTTTTAAAAGTTTAAGGATGGGTATAACATGGCATTAGTTGAAACCTCAAAATTAGTCTTTATTGTGATGCTCAACTCAGAGTTTAGCTTTACTGGGACATATTCTTATACTTCAAAGACTAATGAGTCCAAGGAATTTTGCATGTGTTGGGAAATGTACAAGAAAATGAAAATTGTTGTTACCACCATAATGTGTGTTATGGGTTCATGGGGGTTGGAAAAGAGAACAACATTTAAGTCTTATATCTTTCTCTGTTTCATGGTGTTGTCTAAGAAGATGTTTATGTATGAATTATTTAAGAACTTAGTTTGTGTGTGTATTGTTCTAAAACATGCCACCCCAAAATGTAGTGGTGTTGAGAAATTCTATTAGTGAACCATTTTGTTATTTTGCAGTTCTATAATCTGAGCTGGGCTCAGCTGGGTGGTTCTGCTGGTCTTGCTGCATACAGCTAGCAGATTGACTGGGGCCTGGGCTCAGCTGAGATGCTGCAGTAGCTGAGTCTCTTCTCTCTCTCTAGTCTCAGGGCTCCCCTCTGTTTAACATCTCCACAGATTCTTTCTAGAGGAGCTAGAGTTCTTACATGGCAGCTCAGGGCTCCAAGACACAAAAGGAGCCACTGCCAGGCCTTCTTAAGTCTTAGAATTTGTAACTAGGACACTTGTGCCATATTCTTTGGGTTAAGGCAGATCATAGGTGCAGCCTGGATTCAAGAGGAGAGAAAGGTACCAAGAGCATGAATAAGCAGAAGCATATATCAGACTACCACAAACCTTGTGATATGAAGTGATTATATTCAGAATATTTCTGAAGGCAGAGTAGATGTGGGAGTTTGAGGATTCAAGTGGTTTGTTAAAATGGCCATGAAAGAATTGTTGTTAAATTTATATTTCTAAAGAGGAACATGGAGTCATGCTGCCATTAGGCTTGAGGTTAGCAATGTCCAAATTTTATACTGCTAGCTTTTGTCTTTCCTATTGAACAATATTCTTATGAACATTCATCTGCTTATCTCTAGCAAAAAATATTATGTTCTGAGTCTTCCAGCTGAAATACCATGATTTCTTTCTATGATGTATGTATATGTGTTTAAGGAGGTGAATGATGGGAATGGAGGGAGACAAGAATATCTTACTGATTTTAAGAGGTTTGAGGCAGTATACCCAGAATGAAAACTTGTCACTGCAGTTTTCTCTTTAGGACATTAAGTGTATTTTTATCAATTTTAGAGCAATAACCAGATTGAGAAGATCACAGGTTTGGATGACCTAAGAGTCCTGCAGATCCTCGATCTGAGCCAGAATCAGATCAGTAGCCTCCAAGGCTTAGAGGGTCATGATTTCTTGGAAGTGATCAACCTCGAGGACAATAAGGTAATGTCATACTTTATGTGTCTTGGTTTTAGTGTCTACATAACAGGACATATTAGGACCCATTATTAATGTCTCAAGTGCTATCACATTCAATGCCAGCTCAGAAATATTCTAGAAAACCTCCTGGAGCAATAGGTGAAGGACTTTTTTTTTTTTTTTTTTTAATAAATAATGATTCTTAGCATTTAAACATTCCTGATTTCATTACTTTGAAGGTTTAAACTGCAACCAAGTGCACAGGACTTTGTGAAGTAGATATGTTCATGTGAAATTTGGGGTAGAAAGATTGCATTAGGAATGTCTGACATGTCAGAGCAGGGAAACTGGAGCCAAGAGAATAGCCTCAGGCTGGTGTTGCCTCCATTGAATGAGAAGAGACACAGGAAGTGAATTCTCAGAACTTCCCTGGTGGCTCAGATGGTAAAGCATCCCCTGCAATGTGGGAGACCTGGGTTCGATTCCTGGGTCAGGAAGATCCCCTGGAGAAGGAAATGGCAACCCACTCCAGTACTCTTGCCTGGAAAATCCCATGGATGGAGGAGCCTGGTAGACTACAGCCCATGGGGTCGCAAAGGGTCGGACATGACTGAGCGACTTCACTTTTTAAAATTTGTAACAATAGCCTATGTTTGCAACTTGGATAAATTTGGAGACTGGACTTATTTAGTTTCCATTCTGGCTTGATGCACACATTACTTCACAAAGTATATCAATTGGCTTTCACTCTGAATTATATTTTACTTTTAATAAAGCGTGTGTGCTCCTAATAATGATATATTCAGTTGGTACCTGTAGCTCACTTCTTGTGCAACAAGATCTACACTGTGATTTTATTCATCTTGGGTACTTTGCTGTATTTTGGGGAAAGATCTCACAAGTAAGTTGATTATTTACTTCTTGAAAATGAAAGTCTGCCTGACCCTAAAAGAAACACAGAGACTATCTGGGGTAAGATGTATTTCTGAGGAGACATTTCTCTGTTCACCCGTGACGGTGCTCATTAGCTAGACCCAATGACTCTTTCTCCAGTGAGCTTCCATTAGCTGTTATATTTCCAAAAATCAAAAAAAGACAGTCTTAAGGTCTGGCAAGAGTGGATTTTTAATAACAGGAAAAACTGTTCCTCCTCATTTTCATGTGACTTGCATATTAAATTGTCAACTTCTAGGGTTAATTTGTTTGTTCACTGTCCCATATGTCTTATGAAGTCATAGACTTCATGAAGTCATTAGACTTAAGATGTCATAAGACCTAAGAAGTCATAAGACCAGGTTCCAAATCTCTTCATATGGTTTTGTGGTGGTTGTTGTTCAGTTACTCAGTTGTGTCCGACTTTGTGACCCCATGAACTGCAGAATGCCAGACTTCCCTGTCCTTAACCGTCTCCTGCAGCTTCCTCAAACTCATGTCCATTGAGTCAGTGATGCACCCCAACCATCTCATCCTGTCGTCCCCTTCTCCTTCTGTCTTCAATCTTTCCCAGCATCGGGGTCTTTTCCAGTGAGTGAGGTCTTCTCATCAGGTGGCCAAAGTATTGGAACTTCAGCTTCAGAATCAGTCCTTCCAGTAAACACTCAGGACTGATCTCCTTTAGGATGGACTGGTTGGATCTCCTTGCAGTCCAAGGGACTCTCGAGAGTCTTCTCCAACACCACAATTCAAATGTATCTCTTCAGCGCTCAGCTTTCTTTATGCTCCAACTCTCACATACATACATGACTACTGGAAAAAACATAGCTTTGACTAGACAGACCTTTGTTGGCAAAGTAATGTCTCTGCTTTTTTAATATGCTGTCTAGTTTGGTCATAGCTTTTCTTGCAAGGAGCAAGTGTCTTTTAATTTCATGGCTGCAGTCACCATCTGCAGTGATTTTTGAGCTCTCCAAAATAAAGTCTGTCAATGTTTTCATTGTTTCCCCATCTATTTGCCATGAAGTGACGGGACCAGATGCCATGATCTTAGTTGTTTGAACGTTGAGCTTTAAGCCAGCTTTTTCACTCTCCTCTTTCATCTTCACCTAGAGACTCTTTAGCTCCTCTTTGCTTTCTGCCATAAGGGTGATGTCATCTGCATGTCTGAGATTATTAATATTTCTCCTGGCAGTCTTGATTCTAGCTTGTGCTTCATTCAGCCTGGCATTTCAAATGATGTACTCTCCATATAAGTTGAATAATCAGGGTGACAATATACAGCCTTGATGTACGCCTTTCCCAATTTTGAACCATTACATTGTTCCATGTCTGGTTCTAACTGTTGCTTCTTGACCTACATACTGGTTTCTCAGGAGGCAGGTAAGGTGGTCTGGTATTCCCATCTTTTTAAGAATTTTCCACAGTTTGTTGTGATCTACACAGCCGAAGAACTGTTGCTTTCAATCCATGTTGTTGGAGAAGATTCTTGAGAGTCTTCTCAAGAGTTATGTATAACTCATAAATGTACAGTTAGCAAAGAGTTTTCAGGTGAAGTCATGTAACCTTGACCTCAAGAAATATGTCATACAACTTGCCATTTTTATCTTTTCTTAAAACAGTGACCTCATTGATAACATGATAGAGCTACATGCAGTAAGAAGGCTTCCCCAGTCACAAATAACCACAATAACCAGCAGAAGCAGTGATGGGGAGGGGACTGGGGAACTGGATGCTAGACAGGATAAGTGATAGGAGAGCCACGTAGCCCCTGCATGCCTTTTTTTGCATTTTCTCTGTTTCCACATACTATTTTATTCCTGCCTTAAATATGGATGAGATGAGGAACATCTCTCTACCTCACTGTTCTCCGTCCAGAGGGGAGAAAAGAAAATGTGGCTGTGAGTTTACATTTATTGAAGGAACATGCAGTAATTCCCTTGTTTTGTGTGACTTTATGGAATTCTTATTGAAAAGGTAGATATTCACAAGAGCAATTTGTAAAATAAGTTGAGTTTAAAGAATCTAAAGTAGCTCCTCTTATATTAAGTTCTCTGTGTCTCGGTACATTTAGCCTGTTAATAATATTGTCTATGTGTGTGTGTTTGTTTTTTGGTTAAACAGATTGCTGAGCTGGGTGAAATAGAATACATTGAAAACCTACCTCTCCTTCGAGTTCTCAATCTTCTGAGAAATCCAGTTCAGGTAAGACGTCCTTTGTTTTGGGGGTGAGGAGTAGGAATGAGAATTCTTGGAATTCTTTTTTATGAAATACTTTTGATAGAACACGAAGAATATGAATACACTGTGTTTATCACCATTCTCTATTAGAAGGGTAAGCAAAGTCACATCCGTGCTCCACCGTCAGTGCAGGTAAAGCCTGAAATTGAATATTAGTTGTCTACTCTGTATGACATTTGTGACTCATCCACGCGGTAATAAAGATTATCAAGAGGGAGCTATTGAGGTTATAGAGCAATGTCTTTTTAGTGCAAGAATGCCTGAGGTGTAGATGGAATGTGGCTTCTATTTTATATCAGGGAGAAGTCTAAGATTAGACACCGAAAGAAATTATCCTGGGGATTGCGGTAAAACTGGCATTGTAAAATGATTATAGGAAAAAATCAGATATTTCCTAGTGATTCTTCACCTTTGGATATCAAATATCCAGACTTTTTCTTTTTTCTGGATCCTCTCTTTTTTGTCACCAATGATAGATCCTTTCTGCTCAACTCTGTTTCCCTCCCTTTTTGTGCAATTGTCATTCTTTCCCCTTTGAATCTATATCCTTCGCTCACTTTGCCGTAGATTCTTGAATTTGTATGTATCTCTGAGTACCTTTCTTTGTGCGTGTATGACTTGAGAAACATAACTAGGCAGGCAAAAAATCAAAATGAAAAATGAAAAGCACAGTCTGAAAGTGAACATAGTACTTGGTATGGGAATAGTGGCAGACAATGTAAAAGTATCCCCTGGAGAGGAAGGGGTTTAAAGTGGCCATCCCTCCCAGTTCCAGACCCATAAAGAGCATCCAGGTGTTTGCATAAATAAATAGCACAAACCCTTTCACACATGTTACCTCATTTATTTATAAACCCCTCCCACATATGCACTTTGAAGTATACAAAAGATGCCATTGTATATTCCTTTCGTGTGTATTCTCATCTACAAAATGCATCACCCATTTAATATCTTTCCCTTCAAAGAGACATAGCTTCTTGATACAACATAACTAATTATATTTCTAAAAAGCAGGTAATCCTAACACAGCAGATGATAGAGTATTAAGGGAATTGTTCTATAAAATGAATATCATCTAATTATTGTAAAACAAATTCATAATTAATGATACAAAATTAATATAAAACAACACAAAGAAATAACAAGGAATTAATAATAAGGACTGCTACTATTATAATAATGAAACTCCTTTAAGTTAGAAGATAGGGTTTCAATCACTGGCCATGGAACATTAGATGAAATACCTCACCTCCCTGAGCCTTAGGTGTTTTTCTCTTTAGAGATGAAGATAATCAGGTTTGTCCTGCTTATCTCACAGGGAGATTGACAAGATCACACATTTGAAAAGCTTTATAAGTTACAAGGCAGAGCCTACATTTGAGTTGTTAATATAAGGGGACTGCAATTGTGAAAATGTAAAGACCTAGTGTGTGTGTGTGAATGACAGCATTCGTAGGTAAAAGGCCTTGCTCCTGAAAGCAGACTGCTACTGCTTATTAATTTGGGGAAAGGAAGGCAACAAAATAACCCTCTTGATATTTTAAACAGGAAAAACCTGACTATTGGTCCTTCGTCATTTTTATGCTACTTCGATTAACAGAATTGGATCAGAAGAAGATTAAAGTGGATGAAAAGGTATATAGTCATATTTCATGTGTTTATGAGTTGATAGGTTCAAAAGCTCATGCCGTCTGCTGCAGGACCATTGCAATCCAGAAATGAGCATATAACAGTATGCTCATTCATTATTTATTTAAGGAGCATGTCCTTGTCTAGACTCTAGTTGTTTGACCCTTGCAGAGCTGAGCGTCAACACAAACGCAGTGAAAGGCCTGCTTTTGGTACACTAAGGAGACTGGCCGTGGGAGACTGAAGCAGCCTGCATGTACCTAGGCTGGCAGCTGTAAGGCTGACTATAAGTTTGGAAAATTATGTTTGTGGGAGGTTTGTGATACTGTGTTCCTCTAGATCTTCACTTAATAATGAAATGCATTACAATGTCATTCTACCACATCACTGTAAAGGACTCAGATCACTACCCTGGTGTTTTAAATCCTTTATTCTCCTCTTTAAGATAATGATTCTTTTCTGGACACACAACTTGAGAGTAACCAGACCTTGAACGCTTGCACCTGCCTCCCCACACCATACCTATGGTAGCCAATTTGTCATGCTGTCGTGACAGGTGTCAGCTGAAATCTCCACTAATGAGGGGTTTCTTACACCCGATGCAAATTTGAGATGGGAGTGAAAAAGCAGGTATAAATATGCAGAGAGGCAGATATATTCCAGTTCATAAATGCCTTTCTGAAATCTTGGTTAAAAATAGTTATAGATGCTGGTCTGTTATTTCTCACACTCAGAGGCACTTATTAGATTTCTCTTTCCCTTTAATGTTTTGCAAGGGGGATAACATTCAAAACCACACATTAGATAAAGATGTGGTAGACAAGTATACTGTATTTAGAGTGCTAGCAAAGCTGGGGAACAGACAACTGTCTGTCATGAGGAAAAGGCCTGTATCTTTGGAAAAGAGAAAGTTATATTAAAAGAGGAGGAGGTTTAGTAGAATTTGAGATAATAGGAATAGTTCTTGGTATGATGGCAGGAGGAAAACTTCTACAATAACAGCTACCTGGAATCTAGAACTAAGAATTTTACTACTTCTTCTGTTACTAAAAGTTGAAATGTTTACTGTATTAAAGGTAATCTTAGACATTTGAGGGGTTTTTTTTTTTTTTTTGCTTTTTCCCTCCCAAACCAGAAAATATAAAGAAATAGGTGACCAAGGGGTTCCAGTTCAATATTTTAAAATAATTATCATTCTTTAGGTTTTAGGAAAGCTAGAGTAGACGTGAACGCAGATTCCTGGTTGCATGTCTAGAACATTTCGGTAAAGAAAGTCTTGTCTTTCTTGTACAATGAATTTTTTTTCCCCTTTGCATTTCTAATTCTGGAAAAGATCTCGGCCGTGAATAAATACAACCCTCCCCCGGAAGTGGTCGCGGCCCAAGACCACATGACCCACGTGGTCAACAGCGTGATGCAGCCACAGCGGATCTTTGACAGGTATTCTGAGAGACGCCTTGGGTGGAACTCGGGGTGGTCAGCACAGGACAACCTCCTCATTGCCCTAGCCATCTCTCTTGTGACCCATTGCTTTCTCACCTCTCTGAGGAAGGGATCGGGTCTTCATCTGACAGGCTGTGTTGCCTCAGATATAGCATCTCATCATCACATGTTCAAACATGGGACTCCCTTGTTGGCATTTTCCCAAGTGTGGCGATACGTGGATTCCACTTCTCTCTTTCACCTGGACTCTTGAATGGTGGCTAGCCTGTGACATGGTAGCAAAGGTCGCTCAGTCGTGTCCGACTTTGTGAACCCCATAGACTATACAGTCCATGGAAGTCTCCAGGCCAGAATACTGGAGTAGATAGCTGTTCCCTTCTCCAGGGGATCTTCCCAACCCAGGTCTCCCACATTGCAGGTGGATGCTTTACCAGCTGAGCCACCAGGGAAGCCCAAGAATACTGGAGTGGGTAGCCTGTCCCTTCTCCAGGGGAGCTTCCCGACCCAGGGATCGAACCACGGTCTCCTGCACTGCAGGCGGATTCTTTACCAGCTGAGCTACTACCAGGGAAGCCTGTGACATAGGATGGTGAAATGAAAAAGGAAAAAGAGTTTGCCGACATACCTGCTATAGGAGAGAACCTCAGACCCTTGTCTCATCAGCAGAGAACTGTGATGGTCTCCATCCACTGACAATTTTTCCTTAGCTGTGAGTGGATACTAGAAACCCCTGCCAAAGAGCACTCGTGACCGCAGCTTCTATATTAGAGAGTCCCTAGAGTCCCTGCTCGCTGAAGGGAAACTGAAACAGCCTTTCCAGGGGTTGCACTGAGCTGCAATCAGCCCCACAGGGAGGAGTCACCCAGCTTGGCTGAACACAGGAATAGAGACCCTCACCTCTAAGTTTGAAGACAAATTTACCACAATTTCTCCATTTCTTTTTAAACACTCTGTTGAAGCAGATGGCCATTGACACTATAAGTATAATACAGAATTTCTATCAGTACCCAAAGGCATTTTAAAAATACTTGTAAAATCTCTGGGTTATAAATGGCTCCTCTTCTTCATGTGGTCTGCTCCTGTACTTCACCCGGTTGGTTTCCCACAGAGAGAAAATGTTTTATTTTGCATCCAGGACATGATTTTTTACATGTAATTTAATCATGTAGATGTTGACAGTTTTATATATTTATGGTAGCCCTCTAGGTGAAATGATTTATCATTTATTTGCATACATCTGGAAAAGCACATTTGATTTAAAAGAAGGGCATTTATTGTCCTCATTGTATTTCTTTTCTAGTTTATGAGATTGCTAGTTGTTTCATGCTTTAGGGTACATTTATATAAAAATATGTATCAAGCAAATTTACAGCAGTGTCTGATAAACACACATTTCTTGATCATTTCTGGCTGTCAGAGAATAGCAAATGGCCAAGCCACCCTGGATGCCCTGGGATGGAGCAGTGTTCATGATGTAAAGCTCGTGGTGGCAGGAGGAGGCATGCCATGTCCTTCCCACCCTCGCTCAGGACACAGCTCCCTGGCAGCCCCTGAAGTCAACCTCCAGGAAAGAAACCCTGACTCTTTCTCTTGGAACTTTTAGGCTGTGATACCATGGAATCACTGTCCTCTCTCCTGGCGAGACTGAAGTGAGGATCCAATATGAAAATGGATTTTGCATATTGTCTTGACCCTGGCCTGGTAGTCAGTGATGGCTTTCTTGCTGTCTCATATGACAGGGTTCTCCAAACTGATGTTGTCCAAGCCTTGTCCGAACTATGAAATCAGCCATTTCTCCAAGAAGCCCTAGTTCGCTTTAGTGAGAAATGGTATTTCCCAATCACAATGTGGGCACTAGAGACAGTCTTGACTACTGGGTTGGTCATTGTTTTGTAGGTGTTTTAGTGGACAGAAGCTAGGAATGGATTTCCTTCCTTCCCTCCCTCTCTCCTTCCTTCCTTCCATTCACTGATCCGTCTACTGATTCTTTTTTCTATCTATCCATCTATCCATCCATTCATCTACCCATCCATCTTGCCTATTTGTACCTGCCTATTACATCTACTTAATCTTTCATGTTTATCTAATCTGCATCTAGGTAGCTCTATCTATAAATAGATAGTAAAATACCTCCTCAGTTGATACAGTTCAGCTTCAAGACTACAGTTGAGCTTTTACGGAACTTCACTTGTGTTATATCTGTATCTCCTTTTCTCCCTCACCAAAGACATTGAAGAAGATGAAATTAGAACATCCCATGGTTACTCTTTTTGTAATGTCCCATATTACACCACAACAGTATCAGAATACCAATAAAACCATTTTGCTGATGTTCTTCCTGTTAACCATCCCCCATTTTTTAAATTTCTGTTATATATATATACACACACATATATATATATATATAACATAAAATTTGCCATTTTAACCACTTGGAAGTGTACAGTTTAGTGGCCTTAATTATATTCACAGTATTGTGCGACCATCACCACCATCTGTTTCCAAGTTTCTCATCACCCAGAACAGAAGCTCTGTAGCCCTTAGGTAATAATTCCCCATTTCCTGCTCCCCCCCACCCCCCCGGTAACTTCTAATATACTTTCTGTCTCCATGAATTTGCCTACTCTATATATTTCATATAAGTGTCAATCACTCCATTTAAAAAACAGTGCACTATATTTATATTGTCAGAACATATATCCATCACACACTGTACTTTCTCCTTTGTTGTCATTTAGCCTTAGTTCTCTAGGTAACTGCATATTTATTGCCTACTGCCAGCCCTTATAGTGATGCCTCTTGAGTCATTTTAGTTGTATGAAGCTTGTTCTTTAGCACATTCTTTAGGAAGGGCTGTGTAATCAGTATCTCTCGAAATCGTCCATGTTGATAATATGGACGATTATCTGCCCTTTACACTTGAAAATCATTTTTTGCTGTATATAAAAGCCATGACTCACACTTTTTTCCTTGAATATATTAAAAGTGCTTCTCCATTTTCTTTTTGTGCAAAAATTGCTGTCAAAAATGTGATGACAATTTAATTTTCTTTCCTGTATAAATCGTGTGTTCTCTTTCTAGCTAAATAATTACCCCCACTTCTGCCTTTTTTAAGGAGAAGGAAATGGCAACCTACTCCAGTATTCTTCCCTGGGAAATCCCATGGACAGAGGTGGGCTACAGTATATGGGGTTGCAAATAATTGGACACAACTGAGCACACACTGCCTTTTTAAAGTCCAGCAATTTCACTAGACTATGCCTTAGTATTATTGTTACAGCATTTCTAGCCCAGTTGTTCTGGGCTAATATTCTCAGGTATGTTGTATACTGTTGTTGTTTTTTTTTTTTTCAGGAATCTTTTTTCTGGAATGACAGTCTGTAATATTTGCTCTGTTCTGTAGGTTTTGGTTTTCTTCTTTAGGAAGTAGATCTTCTTTGCCTCTCAATTTTCATCACCTTCTTTCAAATTTTTTTCTCTTTAATCACATAAAAATTATTGAGGCAATTTTAGATTCACATGCAGTTGTAAGAGATAATACAAAGACAGTCTAGATATCTTTCTCCCAGTTTCCCTCAGTGGTAGTATCTTGCTTAGCTATAGTGGAATGTCAAAACCAGAAACCTGACATTGATACAGTCCATCATCCTTACCAGATTTCACCAGTTTTGCGTGGACTCGCGTGTACATTTAGTTCTGTGCGATTTTATCACAAGTGTAGATGCACATGAGCAGCCCTCCAGTCAAGATAGAAATGGGTAACTTCCCAGGTGGCACAGTGGTAAAGAATCTGCCTACCAGTGCAGGACATGCAAGCCTCGTGGGTTCGATCCCTGAGTTGGGAAGGCCCCCTGGAGCAGGAAATGGCAACGACTCAGGCATTCTTGCCTGGGAAATCCCATGGACACAGGAGCCTGATGGGTACCTTCCATGGGGTTGCAAAGAGTCGGAGATGACTGAGCACAACATACTTGCAGTTAAGATACAGGAGTTTTGTCACGTGAATCCCTTTGCTTCCCTTTAATAGCAACAGCTGCCTCCATCCTTCTCATCTTCCCTGACCTTTGGCAACGAATAATCTGTTCCCCTTCTCTGGAATGTTGTCATTTCAAGAAGCCTATATAAATGGAATCATATAGTATGTGTATAACCTTTGAGGGTTGACTTTTTTTTTTTTTTGCTTAGCCTCATTCCCTGGAGATTCATCCAAGCTGTTAAATGTATCAATGGCTCACTCCTTTGTGTTGCTGAGTAGTATTCCTTGTTGAATACACCACCATTAGTTTAACCAACCATCTCTCAAAGGACATCTGGGCTGATCTCTGTTTGGTTACTGCAAATACAGCTTTTATGAGCATTCAAGTGTAGGCTTTTGGGCGTGTACAGTTCCAGCCTGCCTGCTTTTCGCTGGATACCTGTTGTTCTGGGGTTCCGTTGTTCTCAAATGCTGCCCATCACTCCCTCCTCCTTCCTTCTGCACAGATTCCAGTGCCATAAGTCTTGTGGCTTTGTGGCTTTTCGTCTGGTTTTGTTATCCACATTTACCATGGACTTCTGTTCTCAAGTTTTTCTGTTTTTCTGTGAGTGTTCAGAGAGATTGAAAACTTATGCTGTGCTGCCCCCGTGCTTCATAGAATCTACACCTCAGCCATATTGTTTTCAAAATATTATATTTTAGTCTGTATTTCTAGAATTTGTGTCATGAGTGAAACCCACACACTTCAGCTCTGCCTGTTGTAAGAGATTTTATGTAAATTAGCCCAAATTGGTCTTTTAGACCGGGAAGCCATGCCTAGATTCATATACCAGCTCTTACTTACTAGCTGTTACTTTGAGCATGTTAATTAACCCCTATGTACTTCAGTTTCTTCGTGTGTTAAGTGGGGAGAATGAATTCATTAGCTTCCTGCAATAATTAAATGAGGTAATGCAGGTAAGATGCCCACAATAGTGCTTGGCACATAGTAATTGCTTATGTAAATGTTAGTGATTATTATTTTCTTTGCACACATGTGTTCTTTTTTAGAGTAAATTTGCCATTTTATCTTTATTATTATTATTATTTTGGCTGTCCTGGGTCTCCGCTGTGGCATGCAGGCGTTCTCTGGTTTCAGCAGTTGAGCTCTAGAGCCTGAGGGCTCAGTATTTGTGGCACATAGGCCTCTCGAGTTGTGTGCAGCCTTACCTGCCCCGTGGTACGTGGGATCTTAGTTCCCTGATAGGGACTGAACCCACATCCTCTGTGTTGGAAGGAGGATTCTGAGCCATTGGACCACCAGGGAAGTCCCCACATCAGTGTTCTAAATCAATAGGTAAGAACTGGAGCCTATGATACAGAGTGAAGTAAGTCCGGAAGAGGAAGACAAATACTGTAAATTGATGCACACATATGGAATTTAGAAAGATGGTAACAATGATGCTACATTGAGGGCAGCAAAGGAGACACAGAAGAGACTTTTGGACTTAGTGGGAGAAGGCGAGGATGGGATGATTTGAGATAATAGCATTGAAACATGTATATTACCATATGTGAAAAAGATGACCAGTGCAAGTTCGATGCATGAAGCAGGGCACCCAGAGCCCTGGGACAACCCAGATGGATAGGGTGTGAAGGGAGGTGGAAGGAGAGGTTCAGAATGGGGGGACACATGCATACCCCATGGCTGATTCATGTTGGTGTATGGCAAAAACCATCACAATATTGTATAGTAAGTATCCTCCAATTAAAATAAAGTAATTATTAAAAAAAAAAAAGATATGAAAAAGTTTACCTCTGAGAGGGCAAGTCTTATTTCTTTCATTTTGAATTTCTTGGGGGAAAACTCCATCAACCAGAAATGAATATCTCTCCTACCGTGTTTTTCCTTCTAAAAATGGTGTTAAAGTAAATTCTTCGCTATTTTGTAATCAACTTGCTTCTGGGAGGTAGGACCGTCCTTCCATACCATGTCTGCGTATATAGCAAGTGCCAGATAGCCGGATTCACCGTGACTGCGCCGTGGACAGCTTTCCATGCCGGATGCATTAACGCCCGTGCCTGCTCTGCCCTATATTGCAGCACCCTGCCTAGTCTGGATGCCCCGTACCCCATGCTGGTATTGGCTGGTCCTCAAGCATGTGGTAAACGAGAACTCGCTCACCGCCTCTGCAGACAGTTCAGCACTTACTTCAGATACGGGTGAGTTTATTGGCTGCTAAGGCTGTAAAATGTTGGCTGTTGTTCACAATGGCTATTAATTTTAAGCAAGTTAAAAAACATGCATAGAAGGCTTATGAGCTGCTTTGCTGGTTATTACACTGTGATATACACTGTATTTATTTATTTTTTTTTTTACTTTAACCCTCCAAATGTTTTGATGCACTCAGCCACAGCCAAAATCCTGCTCCAAGATTTGGAACTACACGTGGTTTTAATTAAGCCTCCTGGTATTGGAGTATGGCCTCATGTTGCCATGTGGTGTGACTCGAGGATCACAACGTTGTGTTTGGGGGCGTGGGGGGTGGGTCTGCCCTCCAGTCACAGCCTCTCCTCATCACTGTCGGAGTGCATGCTGCCAGCATGTCAGCTGCTTTATTTCCGCTCAGGCCTTTCTCTTTGGAGGCATATTTCAGAAGGAAGAAACGAGAAATGACAGCCAAAGAGCTCCTTTCCTTACCCTCAGGTTAGATTCAGTACCCTTTCAGTTTTCTGGGGCAGATATTTCGCTGTGTGATTCCCAAATGACTCAGTTAAAATAGCCAGATATAGCCAAAACACAAGAACCTTCCGAGGAAATCATCAGCTGGACTTAGAGACTTTTTAAAGGTTTCCATGGCTCAGTTTTAGAGTTATCGCTGTGGCCTTTTCAGCTGGTTTCCTCTTTCCTTTTTTACGTATAGCAAAGACCTTACTTTTAGATTAGTGATGTTTCTCAGTGAGCTGAGAATGTGACTGCAAAGATACATAAGACAGCAAGAAAAAGAAATGTAAATTATGTTCTAATGCTGTTACAGACAAGTCCCTTCCCTTAAGCTACACGTGTTCAAACAATGTAAACACTATGTTAAACAGGTTCATTTATTTAGAGGTCTAAAATTATATCCATCATTTTAACAACTCCAGGAAACAAATACTATAGAAGAATTTACTCATTAATCTATTCTAAACACCCTGAAGCAACAAAAAGTAATAAAACTTAATATCAGAATTGAAAAGTACAGAGTGTCTTTATGCTTATACAGCAGTATGGAACCTGCTTCGAAAGATAAGTGGAGCATAATGAATGGATGATCAAATTAGGGCAAAAAAGTTATCTCCTGACTATGGTGCTAATGTGTAAACTTGGAACCTTATAGTGAACCAAAGTAACTTACATGAACCAAGACTTTCCTGCTTAGAAGTCCTTTCACATGTCTGACACCAGTTCTGTTGCAAATGATTCAGAGCCCATCCTTCGTGTTTGTTTGTGGTTTACTCTCTGAGGCATGTAGGGCCAGATGTGTTCTTGGAGATGTCTGTTAAGTCATCATCAAGGTTCTTATCCAGTTGGCCTTGACATTCTCACTGGATAGACCCCACCTCAACCCCACCAATGTTCATTTTCATTAAATCCTGCTTTTCCACTGTTACAAATGTCTGTCCATCATGCTTTTGATGATGCACTTAATGCCTGGTTCCCCTGCTCGACTGTAAGCCCAGTGAGGGTGGGGACCAATGCCAGCTTTGCTCACGACTAAGTTCCCAGTGTTCAGCAGATGGCCAGGCACTTATAACTGCATGAGAAATATTTATTAAATGAATGACTAAGTGATTGTCTGAATGGATGGATGAGTTAATTAATGGTATTACATGCAAAATTCAGTGGAAATTCCTGTGCTAAGAAGCATAGGTGTTTTTTTTTTTCCAACATCCACTGATGGGCACATGGAGAGATGAAGAGATTCATTCATTTGTCCATCCATTCTTTCTATAAAGATTTATTGGGTTCTTCCCATGTTTTGGGCCCTGAAGATGCAATGGGAACAATATTGATGAGGCCCTTGCCTTAATGTCTGTAATGTATTTGGAAATAAACGGAGAGACTCTGAAGGTGGGGAACTCAGACCTTAAATAGTTAGCATCATATGCAATTTGTCTGGAGGCACAGGATGACAAAACAAAATTCCTAAAATTAGCTTCCTGCTCCTCTAATGGTACTTTTGCCACTGCTATTTTTCTCCTCTGGATAGGATTAGTGGCGAGTAGAAAGATACCTGAGTGGAAAGACCTGCAGTCACCCTCCCACCTTCCTCATGGGCTCAAAAGCCTTGTCTGACCATACATTGGCATCTTCATGGAGGCAGAGGTCAGGGCTTGTAAATAGGAGGGTCATTCTAAGAATTTCACCAAGGCATGGATCAAAGAGCATGTCATGCGTGCTTGCTAAGTCGCTTCAGCTGTGTCCAACTCTTTGCAACCCTTTGGGCTGTAGCCCGCCAGGCTCCTCTGTCCATGGGATTCTCCAGGCAAGAATACCAGAATGGGTTGCCATGCCCACCTCCAGGGGATCTTCTCAATCCAGGGATAGAACCCCCATCTCTTATATCTCCTGCACTGGCAGGCGAGTTGTTTTACTACGAGCACCACCTGGGGAGCCCAAAGAGCATATCATTGGACCATAAAGAGTATTAGGAAACCAGTAATTTTATGCAATAAGAAAGTCAGATAGTACTATGATGATATGCGGCAACTTTCTAATTAAAACAAATGATAAAACCAAAGCATATCCTCAGGGGCAAGCCATTGCTCTTGTTTAGATTTTCTTTTATTTTAGTCTTCAGCCAACATAAATTTTATTGATTTTTAATTAAATGGGAAAAAAAGGCTTGAATATAGTCTCATTGTGAAACACATAAACATTAACAAGGGCACTTTCTCTAGCGCTTGCTTGAATCTTTTCTTTCCCTCCTAGTTAGCTCATTTTCTCCTGGCATTTTGTCTTCCTTTTAAAATTGCATTTACCCAAGACCATGACGTTCAATGAAATACTCACATACTGAGTTGCATATCCAGATGTATAAATATTAAAAATGTATCTCAGTGGTATAACAAATATTGGCATGGCTGAGAGATTGTTCTCTTGCCTCAATCTGATTTTACTATTTGTTCTTGGTTTTAGGAATAGGCTGGATGTTCTTTCTTTACCAGTATTAGTTATAAGTGACCTAGAGATGGGGCTTCCCAGGTGGCTCACTGATAAAGAATCTGCCTGCTGATGCAGGAGATGCGGGTTCAGTCCCTGAGTCAGAAAGATCCCTTGGAGAAGGGCATGGCAACCCACTCTGGTATTCATGCCTGGAAAATCCCATAGACAGAGAAGCCTGGTAAGCTACAGTCCATAGAGTCACAAAGAGTCAGATATGGCTGAGCAACTGAGTATGCATCCATGGCCTAGAGGTAGGCCTTGCCTTCTGAGTCTCTCCGTTTATTTCCAGTCTTACTATTACTGCACAGATCAGTAGCTTCCTGGAAGATTGCTGGATAATGAAAGAAACATAAAACAATACCAGCACGCCTGTTCATCTTCCAGATTTAAGGCCTTGAAAGTGATCTGAACAGGCATGAAAGCAAAACTTTATTCTTCTTAGAGAAATCTTTATTTTTATAACCTTTTCCATAATAATATGGTAAGTCAGAGACTCATAGCTATTGAGCTAAATGAGATGATATGAGCTATAGCTCCCCAGTGCCGTCTAATCTAATGCCCCTTTATACAGATGTGACAGACTAGTACAATGGTTTGTTTACTCTTTCAGTCGGTGTTTCTTAAGCACTATCTGTGTGCTTTGTTCCAGCGATAAAACTGTGAAGCAAGCAGACATGGGTCTTGTTCTCCTGGCAGCTTACAACCTATATGAGATTCAGTTAACTAAAGCCATCTAACAAGATAGTTTGATGGGTGCTATGATGAGGGAAGTGAAGAACCTCTGTGACAGAAGAAATCAGGGGTAAATGGGATGTGAGATTTGAGCAGGGAATGCAGTCCAGGCAGAAAGAACAACAGGCGCATTTGATTAACTGAGAGTGTTATACACTGTAGCCTGCCTAAGCGTGAAGCATGGAGGAAGATGGCAGAAGATGGGACCAGAGAAAAAGTCAGGGGTCTGGCCATAAAGGATCTCTAAGCAGAGGAGTGTCAGGGTCACAGCTGCATTTTAGGAAGTGGCCCCTGTGGGCAGTTTGGGAAAGGGTTTGGGGAGGGAAGGCTGGAAACTAGGAGACTGGGGAGGATATAGTGACAGGTGCTGGTGGCACAAACTAGAAAGTGGTATATAGTTACTGGAAAGTGGACTGAGTAGTGAGTTCCTGGAATTTGATCGTCAGACACATATGCTGGAATCTTCTGTGTTCCTGATCTCTTAAATTGTATCCAGTGACTTACTGATACACATTTGCATTGGGCATTGGGACCAATTCGGCATGCCTACCAAGCACCCTCAGAATACCTGGACATTTGTGAACACCCAGTTCCCTTGCTCACAATATGGCATTCTATAAATGTGCTTGAATTTGGATGCACTCACAGCCAAAATGCGCTCTGCCTAAATATTTGCAGTAGCAAGTTCATTATTTCTTGAGGCAATCTGGTCCAGAATTGAGATTCTAAATCTGTACATTTCTGAATCACACTGAAAAAAATTCTACTCCCTCAGCCATCTCCTAGCTCTTCTTAGATATCTTTGCTTCTTCCTCTTATATCTTCCCGGATGTAGTGACATTTCATTATTTGGCCTGGCTTTCCAGATTCCTTTCTGTCCTAATCATCTCCCCCAGCCCACGGACTTGGTTTGTTAGGATCCTAGATGACAGCTGGCCAGTGAATCCACCTTTAAGATGTGTAACTCACCCTTAGACTATGAGCACCAGTGTTGTAGTCTGAGGTTAATTGCTAACTCAGCTCTTTTGTCTGTTAAATAAAACTAACAGGGAGTATGGCTCCCATCACAAACCAGGTTTTAACTAATTTACCATGATTTAACTAGTAAGTTAGTTAGTAAAAATAAACTCATAGAAATGTAAATTACAATTGAAATTATGTTTAGACCGGGGAGAGGAAAGATATTAAAGGTGATGGCCCAAGCAAATTTCTTTATCTGGTATCATGTTTATCTAAGTTTAATGAACATTGCTTTCACTATGAAGTATTTCCTTTTTAAGATATTCATGTTTGGACAGCATGCTACAGAGCAAACATTTCTCTATGTGAAAACTGGATGACAGATTAAAAAAACCGTAGGTCATCTCAGGTCCTTCTTAATAGAAAGTTCCACAGTGGATGCCGGTTCTGTCATCAGCATTCTCCACGTCAGTGAAGCCATCCCTCTATTTACCTGCCCAGAAGCTTCAGATTGCTTCTTTGCTTTGTCTTTCTTTTAGCAATTTTGAGAAAATCCCTGCCACTCAATTCCTTTGTTGGAAAATGCAAATTCAGTACAGTGTGTAAAGGCTGCACTAAGGGTGCACAGTACCCAAAGCGAAGACACTGAGTTCTCTGTCCTGACTGTCAAGGACACCAACCAACGGAGGGTCTCAGGTCCCTGCCAAATGGTGGGAAGAGATGTCGGTGCGAGCAAACAGCACAACAAAGGTCATGGTCTTTGGACCGCCTTCTCTTAGAATGTGTGCACATTTTTGAGTATGCAGTTTAAGTGTGATGTTAAAACCTTTACATTTATACTATTGTTAGTTCTTGGCTATAAGGCAGGGGAACAATAGTATGAATTATAAAAGCTGGTTTGTTTTTTACTTTGAAATGGAGAAAATTTTGAGGTTGTGACTTTACGCTCTTAGTTCACTTCAGTAGCTCAGTCATGTCCGACTCTGCAACCCCATGAACTGCAGCACACCAGGCCTCCCTGTCCATCACCAACTCCCGGAGTTTACCCAAATTCATGTCCATTGAATCAGTGATAGCATCCAACCATCTCATCCTCTGTTGTCTCCTTATCCTCCTGCCCTCAATTTTTCCCAGCATCAGTGTCTTTTCAAATGAGTCAGCTCTTCGCATGATGTGGCTGAAGTATTAGAGTTTCAGCTCCAGCATCAGTCCTTCCAACAAACACCCAGGACTGATCTCCTTTAGGATGGACTGGTTGGACTCGCAGTCCAAGGGACTCTCAAGAGTCTTCTCCAACACCACAGTTCAAAAGCATCAATTTTTCAGCACTCAGCTTTCTTTATAGTCCAACTCTCATATCCATACATGACTACTGGAAAAACCATAGCCTTGACTAGACAGACTTTTGTTGGCAAAGTAATATCTCTGCTTTTGAATATGCTATCTAGGTTGGTCATAACTTTCCTTCCAAGGAGTAAGCGTCTTTTAATTTCATGGCTGCAGTCACCATCTGCAGTGATTTTGGAGCCCAGAAAAATAAAGTCAGCTACTGTATCCACTGTTTCCCCATCTATTTGCCATGAAGTGATGGGACCAGATGCCATGATCTTCGTTTTCTGAATGTTGAGCTTTAAGCCAACTTTTTCACTCTCCTCTTTCACTTTCATCAAGAGGCTCTTTAGTTCTTCACTTTCTGCCATAAGGGTGGTGTCATCTGAATATCTGAGGTTATTGATATTTCTCCCGGCAATCTTGATTCCAGCTTGTGCTTCTTCCAGTCCAGCGTTTCTCATGGTGTACTCTGTATGTAAGTTAAATAAGCAGGGTGACAATATACAGCCTTGACGTACTCCTTTTCCTATTTGGAACCAGTCTGTTGTTCCATGTCCAGTTCTAACTGTTGCTTCCTGACCTGCATACAGGTTTCTCAAGAGGCAGGTCAGGTGGTCTGGTATTCCCATCTCTTTCAGAATTTTCCACAGTTTATTGTGATCCACACAGTTAAAGACTTTGGCATAGTCAATAAAGCAGAAATAGATGTTTTTCTGGAACTGTCTTGCTTTTTCAGTGATCCGTTGGATGTTGGGAATTTGATCTCTGGTTCCTTTGCCTTTTCTAAAACCAGCTTGAACATCAGGAAGTTCACGGTTCACATATTGCTGAAGTCTGGCTTGCAGAATTTTGAGCATTACTTTACTAGCGTGTGAGATGAGTGCAATAGTGCAGTAGTTTGAGCATTCTTTGGCATTTCCTTACTTTGGGATTGAAATGAAAACTGACCTTTTCTAGTCCTGTGGCCACTGCTGAGTTTTCCAAATTTTCTGACATATTGAGTGCAGCACTTTCACAGCACCATCTTTTAGGATTTGAAATAGCTCAACTGGAATTCCATCACCTCCACTAGCTTTGTTCATAGTGATGCTTTCTAAGGCCCACTTGACTTCACATTCCATCATGATTATCTGGGTCATGAAGATCTTTTCTGTACAGTTCTTCTGTGTATTCTTGCCTCTTAGTGTGATCCTAAAAGGACTTGACTTCAGTGTCATCCTGTGGTTGTTACTGAGTCATGTTACTTCAGTGCTGTGTCTCAATTTCATCATCTGTAAAATGAGAACAGTAGTAATGAGGTAATAACAGTGGTAATGGTAATGGCAATAATACCTACCTCATATCCTTTTGTGAGGAGTCAATGAAATAGTATATCATTTGTCTAGCTATTTGCATCTCCTGTTTTAAAGCCATAGGATAATCTAAAAATCAGTTTGCATTCCCAGAACTTAGCACTGGGAAGTCAGCATGTCTGAAATCAAAAGAGTCCTGGGCTAGTTGGGAGTCACAGTTTAGTTCCGGGACCAGTATTGGCCTGCTTTGTGGCCTTGGACAGGTCTTTTTTTTTTTTTTTTTTGATGGTGGGGACATGCCATCTGTCATGTGGGATCTTAGTTACCCAATCAGGGATCAAGCCTGAGCCCCATGCAGTGAAAATTCCCAAGTCTTAACCACTGAACCACCAGGGAAGTCCCTGGGCAAGTCATTTTATAGTCATCTTAAAATGGAGCCTATCACAGCTACTGTCCACTTCACATGTTTGATTAATTCATTCATGTTACAGATATTTAGTAAATGCCTACTATGGGCCAGGCACTGTGAATGCAGTGGCAGATAAGATGAACAAGATAAAGTGCTCCCTATTTACAATAGCTAGGACATGGAAACAGCCTAGGTGTCCTTCAGCAGATGGATAAAGAAGTTGTGGTACATATATACAATGGAATATTACTCAGCCATAAAAAGGAATGCATTTGAGTAGTTCTAGTGAGATGGATGAACCTAGAGCCTGTTAGACAAAGTGAGGTACGTCAGAAAGAGAAAAACAAATATCGTATATTGATGCATGTATGTGGAATCTAGAAAAATGGTAAGGATGAACCTACTTGCAGGGCAGGAATAGAGACGCAGACATGGAAAACAGACCTGTGGATACAGCGAGGGGCGGAGAGGCTGAGATGAACTGAGAGAACAGCGTTGAACACATACATTACCATATATAAAGCAGCTAGCTAGTGGGAATTTGCTCTATGCCACAGAGAGCTCAAACCCAGTGCCCTCTGACTACCTAGAGGGGTGGGATGGGGAGAGGTAGGAGGGAGGCTCAAGAAGGAGGGGCATATGTATACTTATGGGTGGTTCACATTGTGGTATGGCAGAGAATTTTTAAAATTAATTTAAAAAGTTTTTAGGAACGTAACGTGCTCCCTGTGTGATTCATACATCCTCCTGGGGAAAAGAGGAAAAAAAAGAAAAGAGAAGGAGTAACAGTAATTGGGGTGTGGTGAGCTGGGTTGCGTGCATGTGTGTGCTCAGTCGTGTCTGACTCTTTGACACTCATGGACTCTAGCCCGCCAGTCTCCTCTCTGTTCATGGAATTCTCCAGGCAAGAATACTAGAGCGGGTTGCCATTTTCCATTTTCTTCAGGGGATCTTCCCAACCCAGAGATCAAACCTGGGTCTCCTGCATTGTAGGTGGATTCTTTACCATCTGAGCCATCGAGAAAGCTGTGGGGATGCTATTTCAGACAGCGGGCAGAAAAGCCCTCTCTGGTTGAGCTTAGAGTTCCGTACAGTGTTGGAATCATGGATTCTCTTGGGAAATTCATATAGATTGACGAGTGTGGCAGGAATGAGGAACAAGCTGGTCTCCACCCTCCAGCAATGGAGGAGATGGGGTCCTGAACAAGGGGGTGGGGGAGGAGTTGGCGGCAGGCATTGAGACTACAAGAGGATAAAGAAGAGGTGCATAACCCAGCCGCAGAGGGTCCAGAAAGGCCTTTGGAGAGTAACACTTAAACTGAGTCCTGAAGACAAGTGGGCTAACCAGATAGACGAATGGGGTAGGGAGCATTCCAGAAAATAGCCATAGACCAGGGAGAGTATGAAAACATTTGGGTGAAAAGTATATGGGTGATAAATATTGTTTTATTTCTTAAAGTTTGATGATGTGATATCAGAGGTCATGACTCAGAAGGTGGTAAAGAACAGTAAGTGAAAACTTAGTGTTGATAATCCAACACTAAATTTTGGGGGGCTCTAAAATCACTGCAGATGGTGACTGCAGCCATGAAATTAAAAGATGCTTACTCCTTGGAAGGAAAGTTATGACCAACCTAGACAGCATATTCAAAAGCAGAGACATTACTTTGCCAACAAAGGTCCGTCTAGTCAAGGCTATGGTTTTTCCAGGAGTCACGTGTGGATGTGAGAGTTGGACTATAACGAAAGCTGAGTGCTGAAGAATTGATGCTTTTGAACTGTGGTGTTGGAGAAGACTCTTGAGAGTCCCTTGGACTGCGAGGAGATCCAACCAGTCCGTCCTAAAGGAGATCAGTCCTGGGTGTTCATTGGAAGGACTGATGTTGAAGCTGAAACTCCAATACTTTGGCCACCTGATGTGAAGAACTGACTCATCTGAAAAGACCCTGATGCTGGGAAAGATTGAGGGCAGGAGGAGAAGGGGACAACAGAGGATGAGATGGTTGGATGGCATCACAGGCTCAATGGACATGAGTTTGAGTAAACTCCGGGAGCTGGTGATGGACAGGGAGGCCTGGTGTGCTGCAGTCCATGGGGTGGCAAAGAGTCAGATACAACTGAGTGACTGAACTGAACTGAATCCAAAATTTGTATAATCCCTATACAGTATGGCTTCCCTGGTCGCTCAGATTGTAAAGCATCTGCCTGCAATGCGGGAGACCCGGGTTCAGATTCCTGGGTGGGGAAGATCCCCTGGAGAAGGAAATGGCAATCCACTCCTGCACTCTTGCCTGGAAAATCCCATGGGCGGAGGAACCTGATAGGCTACAATCCATGGGGTCACAAAGAGTCGGACACGACTGAGCGACTTCACTCACTTCACTATACAGTATAGCAAGTGGACGTGTCTAACACTGCCAAACATCAGGGTTTTCATGGTTACGTTACTTTATGATTTGTGGATCGATTTTAATTTTTTAAAACATACTTTATGCCAAACCTTTTCCATTTTGAATTTCAAATTAATAGAAAGAGACAGGAGTTATCTACTTTCTGTTTTCAGGGCCTGTCACACAACCAGACCGCCTTACTTTGGAGAAGGAGATCGGGTTGATTATCATTTTATCTCTCAAGAAGTTTTTGATGAAATGCAAAACATGGTAAGAATGCTCTTTATGTGTAATGCACAAGAAATACATGGTCTCTGGCTGAAGTATTAGGAAAGCATGATAAGAAAGAGAACAATTACATGGATGTATTCTCATTGAGTTGTGTTTTTAGTACCTTTGATATATCATCCTTCACACATTGCTCTATGATCTTAGAGAAAATACTGTAAATTTCCAATGAAACCGAATAAAGAGATGTTTTAAGAAAATGGAAGAAAGAGCACCGTGAAGAATTCTTGAGATCTGTGTTTGTCAGGTGGTGCTATTTATGATCAGGTTTTACTCAAGATAAACGACTCCCACAGAACTGATGTTACACAGCTAACTTATGAATTGAGCACTTCCAGGGAGTTGGCGTGTTCTGTCCACAGACCACTCCCTCTGTTTGCTGTCTTTGGTGCTTTCTAATGGTTGTGACTCGACACACCATTACAGCCAGTTGGTCTGCCCTGGACACCTACACAGCCTTAACCTTCCCCTGAAACATCGCTGTGTGAGAAGTCCTCAGTCCCAGAGAGCCGGCAGGCAGGTCACTAACGCAGTTGGAAGCCCTCGACATTAGATCAGAGAAGATTCTTCATTTATTTGAGGTCTGTGGCTTTCCTGGGTGAGGGTCACTATCCTGCTCTGGTCCCTTTCATAGAAGCTCTGGACAGTTTTATTCAATTTAAGGCTTTACCACCCTGAAACCCTGATCATCTAGTCATCGGTAGTAATTCACAACAACCTTGTCTCTGAGTTCATTTCCTTAAAAATAATTTATTTGTTCTTTCTTGGCCCTTCGCATCAAAGGGAATCCTCACAACCCTAGTGTGTTTTATCTGTCAAAGGTATATTGCTAATGTCAATACATTATCCATCCATGACTTCAGTTAAAGAGTATCTCATATCTTCATCACTACTGATAAATCTGTAAGCCTTTTTATTCTCTTTTCAGGCATGGGCCTTAATTTTGTTTATCTTATCATCGCTTCTTTCTATCACTAAATTAATCCTACACCACTTTTTTTTTTTCCTCCCTTGAAGCCTAGTGAAGGACAGGATTAAGGACTAACCTCTGTTTCTGCTTTTGAAAGATTACCATCCAACCAGTGATGCTCTTACTGGCGGAGGCTCCCTCCTCTCTCCCCCCTGCTCCTTCATCTGTCCTTTCTCTGCCCCATCCTCAGATAACAGACCTGGCTTACACCTCAGTGCAGGCAACTGTGGAGCATGTAAGCACAGACTCTGCAGTTGCTCTGAGTTTAATTGTGAATGACCAGCTTTATACATGTACATATTTTCTCTTGCATTCACAGAGAAGCCAAGTAAGAAAGCCCTGTGGTCCCTCGGCCATTTTCTCTCTAATCTTTTCAGAAGAACATCTTGGAAATTCTTTAGGATTTTCTCTCCTAGGGCTATATTTTAGAAGTTCGGTTTAATGTACCGAGGGTATGCTGAGACTTTCTATTTCTAAAAGCCATAATAGAAATCTGAGGATTTATCTTGATTAGTAAGAAGCATTCTCTTAGGACTCTTTGGGTTGAAAGACAACTAGTTCCCCACACTGCTGTTAATTTCTCGTGGTGGAGTCTGGGGCATTTTTTCTTGATTTAGTTCCACTGCTCTCAGTGCCCCGCGGCCTCCCCTGATGTTTCAGACCTTACCTTGTCTGTAATCAAGTAAGTCCAGCAGTCCCTAGTCTAAGGAATCACCATATGTCTGTGCTGTATTTAGTCTTCTAGTTTTACTCTCACTATGAAAGTTCTTGTGTACGGGAAAAGCACTCACTTTTACTGCCTGGGCTAACATGCATGACTTCACTGTGATATCATCATCTTTAACTTGAATTTTGTAGTTAAGATCTTTTCTTTAAAGGGAGCTTGAGGCTGTTTCGTGAAGAGAGACAAACCTAGAGAGGAGAAACTCACAACACCTTGCCAGCTGCACCAGTCACACCCACACACTCAGCCTCTGCACCCAGAACCCCTCTATGGAACACTCCCCAGCCAGCCTGTCCCCTTCCAAGTCACAGTCCCCCTTAACAGACAGCCCTGGCACACCCCACCCCTGCACACCTGCTGTGGACAGTCACACTTCCCCACTCTGATGGGTACACGTGGACGAGGACACACTTCAATATACATTCCACACCCACCCCTGAAAAACAGATCATCTCTCCATGTGCCCACAGACACGTGAACCCTTCTTAAGGCCATACACACGTCACTCACCTGCAGAGCCTCTTCTTCCCTGGTGGAAATAAGACCACAGGTCTGGAGGGGTCTGAGATAAGATTATTGCTATGTATGAAGAAATCCACAGGCCAGAAGCCATGCCAGGAGTATACCTCTCCAGGAGCTGGAGGACCACTCATCTCAACTCTTAACAAATCAATTGAACAAGGCTTGTTTTATGTACACAAGTACAATGCAAGATTTCTCCCAACCCTACCTTCTTCCAAAAAATGTTTTTTGCATCCACTTGTGTGCCCTGGTACACACAAGTAAGCAAACTCATAGTAAACATCTGGAAAGTGTTTCAAATATACCCTTAAAAAACAGGGTGAGTCACAGTAAACAAGAAAAAATAAGCCATGCCTCCAAGAGATTCAGGTATCTGTGTATATAGATGTAGCTATAGATATTAAAAGGAAAGGAGTCGTCGTGTTTGTTGCAAAGAACACAGAATGACACTGAATGGGTAAAGTATTAAGGATATTTATTGTTGAGTCTTTAACTTTTAGAATATATAACATAAATTTCACTTGATTATGGAAGGGTATGGATTTTTCTCCTTGCCCACACCAGACACATGCCCCAGAGACCCATCCCACATGAGGGACACCCTATGTTTCATGGCCTTCCAACACCACCCCCCGACAGGTAGCCCTCCCCCGAACCCCACGGATCTCCAGAACCTCCAGGCCAGGAGGCACGGGGTAGCATCAGAGACCCCCAGACTGCTACTGTTTGTCACGATGGTGCTGGCTGTTGCTGGGCTTTGGTGGATGGGGCTCAGCCTTAGGAGTTTTCACTTCATTATTTATTTCAAAATCATGTATCAGAAGAGTCCTAGCTGCCAAGGATGTTCGCATTTTTCTTCCTTCTGTTGTCATCAGCCTCCACCTTGTGGTTTAGTAAATATCATATCATCAAAGGAAAAGTCAAGACAATTTTGAGAGATGTTTCTAGTTCTTTTCTTTCTTTCTTTCTTTCTTTTTTACACATGACTACAGTTTCAGAATGAGCTTCCAGAATATAACAAGAAGGCAGTATTTACACCTCTAATGTCTAGAGGGCACACAACAATGCTACTGAATACATTTGGGGCAGTTCCAGTAAAAAGCTGTGTTTGTGAGGAAAAGCAAGAGGGGTCTGTTTTTTACAGCTTATCTCAGAATGCAAAGGTTTGAGGATGTGGCTGTGATTCACAGCCTTCAGGCTTATCGGGGAGCGCAAGGCCTTTGGGAATGAAAGGTTTTGGGGGGAGAGCTGGTGAGCTAGGAGAGCCAAAATGGCTGAGGCACAAAGTGAACTATTAGTTTTGCTTTCTCCTTAATGAAGGTTTATAGCACACATTTGGCAGGAAGTGGGTCAGTGGGCAAAATGATCTGTTTACCATAAGCTTCATTGCCTCACTCTGCTCTAACATTTGGTCAGCAGATTATCTCCAAAGCCTTTTTTTTTTTTGCCAGCCAGGAATTCTGAATGAATGTCTCCATCACAGTTTGATATTAAGTTTCTTAAACCCATTGTCATCCTTATATAATCGCTAATATTTTTAAGTTTTATGGAGTCATATAGAAAGAAGACATCAAGTCATTTAATTTATATTAAATTCCATGATGGCAGCTGTTATTGGAAAGTCTTTTTACTTCTTCCCTCACAGGGGAAATTCATTCTAACCTATAATTATGGTAATCACAAGTACGGATTAAGCAGGGACACCATAGAAGGTATCGCAAGAGATGGTTTAGCAAGCTGTGTTCATATGGAAATAGAAGTAAGTACTTTCCATTCAATCAATTTCTTTTCAGTGTGTAAAACTGTGTGTATATTTGGGACTGGGGAGGAGGCTATGGTGTGCAGGAAGCACACTTCTAGGCCTGAAAGGAATGCATACAAAAGGTGAGATTTGGGGGACATCCCTGGGGGTACAGTGTTTGAGACTCCATGCTCCCACTGCAGGAGGCTCGGATCCGATCCCTGCTCAGGGAGCTAAAATTCTGCATGCCACATAGCGTGGCCAAAAAGCTAAAAAGTAATAATAATGTAAAATTTTAAATTTTTAATTAGCTTCACTTCACTTCACTTCAGTCGCTCAGTCGTGTCTGACTCTTTGCGACCCCATGAATCGCAGCATGCCAGGCCTCCCTGTCCATCACCAACTCCCAGAGGTTAACCAAACTCATGTCCATCGAGTCAGTGATGCCATCCAGCCATCTCATCTTCTGTCGTCCCTTCTCCTGCCCTCAATCTTTCCCAGCATCAGGCTCTTTTCAAATGAGTCAGCTCTTCACATCAGGTGGCCAAAGTATTGGAGCTGCAGCTTCAAAATCATTCCTACCAATGAACACCCAGAACTGATCTCCTTTAGGATGGACTGGTTGGAGCTCCTTGCAGTCCAAGGGACTCTCAAGAGTCTTCTCCAACACCACAGTTCAAAAGCATCAATTCTTCGGTGCTCAGCTTTCTTCACAGTCCAACTCTCACATCCACACATGACTACTGGAAAAACCATAGCCTTGACTAGGTGGACTTTGATGGACAAAGTAATGTCTCTGCTTTTTAATATGCTGTCTAGGTTGGTCATAACTTTCCTTCCAAGGTGTAAGCGTCTTTTAATTTCATGGCTGCAGTCACCATCTGCAGTGATTTTGGAGCCCAGAAAAATAAAGTCTGACACTGTTTCCACTGTTTCCCCATCTATTTGCCATGAAGTGATGGGACCAGATGCCATGATCTTCGTTTTCTGAATGTTGTGCTTTAAGCCAACTTTTTCACTCTCCTCTTTCACTTTCATCAAGAGTCTCTTTAGTTCTTCTTCACTTTTTGCCATAAGGGTGGTGTCATCTGCATATCTGAGGTTATTTATATTTCTCCTGGAAATCTTGATTCAAGCTTGTGCTTCCTTCAGCCCAGCATTTCTCATGATGTACTCTGCATAGAAGTTAAATAAGCAGGGTGACAATATACAGCCTTGATGTACTCCTTTTCCTATTTGGAACCAGTCTGTTGTTCCATGTCCAGTTCTAACTGTTGCTTCCTGACCTGCATACAGGTTTCTCAAGAGGCAGGTCAGGTGGTCTGGGATTCCCATCTCTTTCAGAATTTTCCAGTTTATTGTGATCCACACAGTTAAAGACTTTGGCATAGTCAATAAAGCAGAAATAGATATTTTTTCTGGAACTCTCTTGCTTTTTCAATGATCCAGCAGATATATGCATTTGTTTTAAAAAATTATGTAGTTTTATTAAATATTTGAGATCTTCAAATACAGTTGATTTTTTTTTCAGTTACCTTCTCTGAACAGTGTAACATTTTTTTAGTCAGAAAGAAAAAAAAGTGATTAAAGGATCCCATTACACCAAACACACAGAAAACAAAATCTAGTGTCAGATTTTCTGTTACTATTGATTACGTCTCCCTTAAATTTTTTTCCTGTCTGACTTTGAAGAGCAGGAGACTGTGATTCCTTTTTTGGTCTTTTGTGTTGGTCTAGTCCCCACAAGGGCTTCCCTGCTGGCTCAGACAATAAAGGAATCCACCTGCAATGCAGGAGACCTGGGTTTAATCCCTGGGTCTGGAAGATCCCCTGGAGGAGGGAATGACAACCTGGTCCCATATTCCTGGAGAAGCCCTTGGACAGAGGAGCCTGGTGGGCTACCATCCAGGAGATAAGTGTTGCCTCCCTTCAGTGAGAGTGGTCAAGTTTCCTCCAGCTCATTAATTTTCCTAACTTTAAAGCCCTGCAGTTCTTATCTTCCTGCAATTGATTGGTTGCTCATCCTTAAGGTTTACTTTGTTTCTATGCTAATTAGCCAGAGCAACAACAACAACTAAGACCTTTCCCAGAAAATGTCTTCCTTGAACAAGGCAGACACAAAAAGCATACATCTTTGAGTGCAGACACTCCCCAGCTCCAGTGTCCACCTTTTTCCAGTTCAGTGGTTCTGAGTTCTGGCTCCTGTTTTACTTTTTTCCTTCCTGAGAGCTTCCTCCTACTCATTTCCAGGAGGTTGAGTCTATAAACCAGGCTTTATTCCTGGTTCTTCCCAGCTAAATCTGGGACTCTCCTTGTCATTGACCCTTTTAGACATTGTTTTTTTTTTTTTAAAGAGTCTCTATTTGTTCCCCTTGAATTTTTAAAAACAAAGATTTTGAACACCAAGTTAAACTACTGATGATTGGATTGAGATGGAAGGAACTTCAGAGTCCAGTTGAAAGAACTTCCATTTCACAGAGGAGTTGGCACAGAGTCACAGTAGCCGGCAAGCTGCAGTCCTGACCCAGGCCCCTGGTTCCTCAGCACTGCTACCTACCCTGCTTTGTGTGGGCTCCTGGTTATCAGGGTATCAGGAGCCTGGCCTTCCCATGCTCTGGGGACAGGCTGTGAGATGTAATAGGAACCAGCCAACTACCAGGCTGCTGGTTTAGGAACAGGAAGGGACCAAATTGATGACAAACGGGAAACAGAGGACACTTTCTCTCTGGTAAGATCCCTGTCTCCTGCAGCTGCGAGGATGCCTTTTGAAAAGTAGAATTGAAATTGCTTTTCAGTTATCAGTTCAGTTCAGTTGCTCAGTCGTGTCTGACTCTTTGTGACCCGATGAATCGCAGCGCGCCAGGCCTCCCTGTCCATCACCAACTCCCGGAGCTCACTCAGACTCACGTCCATCGAGTCCGTGATGCCACCCAGCCATCTCATTCTCGGTGGTCCCCTTCTCCTCCTGCCCCCAACCCCTCCCAGCATCAGAGTCTTTTCCAATGAGTCAACTCTTCGCATGAGGTGGCCAAAGTACTAGAGTTTCAGCTTTAGCATCATTCCTTCCAAAGAACACCCAGGGCTGATCTCCTTCAGAATGGACTGGTTGGATCTCCTTGCAGTCCAAGGGACTCTCAAGAGTCTTCTCCAACACCACAGTTCAAATGCATCAATTCTTTGGCGCTCAGCCTTCTTCACAGTCCAACTGTCACATCCATACATGACCACAGGAAAAACCATAGCCTTGACTAGACGGACCTTTGTTGGCAAAGTAATGTCTCTGCTTTTGAATATATTATCTAGGTTGGTCATAACTTTTCTTCCAAGGAGTAAGCGTCTTTTAATTTCATGGCTGCAATCACCATCTGCAGTGATTTTAGAGCCCCCCAAAATAAAGTCTGACACTGTTTCCACTGTTTCCCCATAAATATGCAGTATTCTGTGAGCCATACCTATTTGTCTCTAGCAATTTTCTTTTTTAACTGTCATGTTCCTTAGAACAGTTAAAAGACAACCAGGTAGGATGAATTCTTATTTTTCTAATGATAACGTAATATTTGATACACAAAGAGAAGTAATCCAATCCTGAGGCATTTGTAGGAAAATAATAGCTAATTATACAGAGTAAACAAATTCTTCAGTACAACACTACTAATTAAACCTATGTTGTCACATATTTCCTAAATGATTTCTAAATTGTGTCTCTTTCTAATTTATTATCTTTTCTTTAAATACATAGGGTGTAAGAAGTTTAAAACATTCCTATTTTGAGCCTCGATATATCCTGGTAGTACCCATGGACAAGCAAAAATATGAGGGCTACTTGAGGAGAAAAGGATTATTCAGTCGTGTAGAGATTGAATTTGCTGTCTCCAGAGTGGACCTTTATATTAAAATTAATCAGAAATATCCAGGATACTTTGATGCAGTAATCAATGCAGGTCAGTAACTTTCAGCAAAGTTTTATTTTTGAAGTATAAGATCACTGGGGAAAAACCTGCTCCAAAGTATGTTCTTATTGTTGACTGAAGGCAGTTTCTTACAGTTGTAGGACTGAGGTTCCTGATTGCTGGCTGGCTGTCTGCCAAGGGTGACCCTCAGTTTTTAGAGACTGCTCTCAGGTCCTCTGCATGTGGCCCCCTCCACTTTCAGGACAGCAACAGACCATTAAGTTCCTCCTCATGCTTCGAGTGTCCTATACATCTCCAAACAGAAAACCTCCTTTTATGAGGAATCATATGATTAGATTAGGCCCACCTGGGTAATCTCCTTTTTGATTAGCCCAAACTCATAAATAACCCTAATTATTTATTAGGATAATAAATTATTTATTGGGATATTTATTATTAGGATAGTAAATTATTTATTAGGATCTTGATAAATAACCCTAATTATGTTTGCGAAAGTCCCTTATGCCATGTAACCTAACATAACCACCGGAGTCATAGGTCATCAGATCCACAGATGCTGGCCCACACTCAAGGTATGTGTGTATAATTAAGCAAGGGTGAAGTGTCACCGGGTCTTAGAATTCTGCCTACCACGATATTCATGCAGTTAGATCTAGCTAAAAAATTATTGCCACAGATTGGCTCTGTTTTGATATACGTCTGTTGCTAAAGTAAATTCTCTCCTCTGCTGTAGATGATCTGGATGTTGCCTACCAAAAGCTGAGTAAGCTCATTAGAGAATACCTTGGATTTTCTGAGGTAACTGCCATGAGTTTGGCTCTAACCACAGGTACGGTCCTATCCCTTTTGTGCCAGAACTTATTTTGCGTTGAAATGAAAACAAATCTATGGGTTGTTATTTGAGGACTCATCAACCAGGCTAATGCTAGTTCTTTTTTTTTTTTTTTTAAGAAACAAATTTATTTGTATATTTGGCTGTGCCAGATCTTACTTGTGGCACGTGGGATCTTTAGTTGTGGCATGCAAACTCTTGGTTGTCACCCATGGGATCTGGTTCGCCGACCAGTGATCAAGCCTGGGCCCCCTGCATTGGGAGCACTGAGTCTTAGACACTGGACCACCAGGGAAGTCCTCTAAAGCTGGTTCTTACTCTTTAATCCCTGTCCTTCCTCTGGTGTTACTGTCCCCACAAACAAATTGTGTGAAACAGCCCCTCTGGACGTGTCCCTCTGTTTGTCAAGGTGACCATAATGGGTCTCAGAGGACTGTCCTTTACGGACGTGCTGGGCAGTACCTTGCAGACTGGTACTAGTTAGATGTGGGTCAGTCCCATGGCTCAGAGCTCAGCCTTCTGGAAGCTTGGCTCCTTAGGGGCTGGAGTGCTGTTCTGCCTGACAGCATTGTTCAATCCAAGAGATTCTTTCCCTCTTTGTTTGCGCTGCTCTAGTCCTCAAAATGCAGCCCTTCAGAGTATAGTGGAAGAGGATGTGGGAGTGGGCCTGGTCTAGCTGCCCCCTGGGACAGGCTGCTTAGCTGTTCTGAACTTCAGTTTGCCCTCTTGTTAGATGGAGTTAATCCTCCCCACCTGCCTCATGAATCATGCGCAGCAAATAAAATGGGATATGTGAGTGCCTCTCCTTGGAATCTAGGAATTCTAAAGCCCTATCTTAGAATTTCAGTACATGAGTATTTTGAGATATCTTTAACAGTTTTCCCCCAAGTCCACCTCGCACCCATTAGGATGGCTACCATAAAAAAAAAAAAAAAGAAAGTGTGCTGGCAAGGATGTGGAGAAATTAGAAATGTAAAATGGTGGAGCTGCTACGGAAAACAGTATGGTGGTTCCTCGAAAAATTAAAATTAGAAACACCATCTGATCCGATGATTGCACTGCAGGGTATATACCCAAAAGAACTGAAAGCAGGGTCTTGCACAGATGTCTGTGCATGTTCACAGCAGCATTATTCCCAATAGCCAAAAAGTGGAGGTGACCCAAGCATTCATTGGTGGATGAATGCATAAAAACATACGGTTTGTATATACAACAGAATATGATTCAGCCTAAAAAGGAAGGAAATTCTGACACTTGCTACAGCATGGATAAACCTTGAGGACCTTCTGTTAAGTTAAATAAGCCAGCCACAAAAACACATATACCGTATGATTCCAATTATATGAGGTAACTAGACTAGACAAATCATAGAGACAGAAAGAAGGAGGGTGGTTGCCAGGGGCTAGAAGAGAGAGAGGAATGGAGTGTTGTTTAACGGTGTCAGAGTTTCAGTTTCGCAAGATGGAAAGAGTTCTGGGGATCGACTGGAGATGGTGTGAGTGTGCTTGATGCTATTGGACCATTCATTTTAAAAATGGTGAAGATGGCAAATTTTAGGTTACATGTATTTTACTATCATCATCATCATCAAAGAATGCCCTCATGAAAGAAGTTCTTTGATGGACTGACCTGCATTCATGCTTATGAATGCTCAGGCAGTCTGTTGTGTGGTTTGGCCTTTGTGACCCTGCCCAGTAGGATCTTGCTGGCTGGGTTGCGTCCTGGCCAGCCAGCAGCAGGTCAGGTCACGGGTTTTGCCAAAGTTCAAACTAACTGTGTTGTTTTGCAACTGTACACGCTTTCTCGAGGGGAGGTGCCCTTGGAATCCTGGAATGAGATTGGTGTGAAAATGGTGGTGTGTCTCATAGGAGACGAGTGATAGAAAATACCAGAAGAAAGTGCACGCTGAGAAAATGGGCACCCCTGGAGGAGGGAAGGTTTCACTCACTCAGTCTGTGGAGGGGCACATCCAATGAGGGGTGGGCAGTGTCCACCCTGCCTGGCTGCCGCCTCTGCATCAGGCTCTGTTCTTTAGAAAGCTTCGCCTATCCAGTTGTACAGTGTTATCTCATGAGGCTTCCATGGAAGCTCCATGTACATTTCTCTTGAGGAAATATGGCTCCCTTTGTTTTAAATCTTTGCTAGCCAGCCCAGCAACCTCTGATGTTTAATTTGGTCCCCTGCATGGATCTGTCCCTATGGGGCTGTCCCCTAGGTGAGAGCACCCTGCCCCATCCCTGCACCAGGCCCATCTCCCATTGTAAATTAATAAGTTGGTGTTTCTGGCTTTTAAATCAGCCCCTTGTGGATTGGGAGAACCATGAGTCAGTCCCCTGAGCCTGAGCAGTTCCGAGCAACTGAGACACAGCAGCACCGAGGGCGCCTCTAAACTGTGACTGCCGAGCAGGACTTAGCAGCCCGGGTGATGGGATGTGGCCCCCCTTGCCAACCCCCCCCCAACACAGCTCATCTTCTCTGCAGCCATCAGGAACACTGACTGTTGATTGCAGCGTGCCATTTGGCAAATTAATAGACCAGATAATGTGTGCATAAGGAAATAGACTTCTGTTTTAAACGGTTTTATGAAACTTCATTTATTTGGACTAATTAGGTTAGACCTGTCTGATTTAATGAAAAGTATGACTTATGGAATTTGTAAAAGTGTTCTCACTCTCAGTTACATTTAATACCTGAAATCAGGCCGTCCAGTTATTGACTAATAGAGTCCCAGCTTTTAATAGTAGATGGGAGGGTTTGTACTCACTATATCAAATCATTGGCTTTGATAGAACCCAGTTTTTCTGACAGGCTTACTATTTGGAAACTGATATATTTTCATTAGAAGCCAAACACTCTATTGATTTATGCAGTTCATCTGTGGAAGAAGGTACTTTTTTCAGCTGATGGTTTAAGGATAAATTTGCACCTAAAGTGATTTTGTGGAGGCCAGATATTATTCAAGTATTTAAAAATTCTAATTAACATAGTCCTCATTAAGAAGCTTATATATTGTCTCTAGTGGCTCGAGAGTAGAGCCAGCGGCCCCTCTGAGTCTCCAGGTGGTGAGGTACGCGCCAGGGAGTGTGGAACAGATGGTAACAGGTTCCCGGCGGGAGAGCAAGGCCTAGCCATAATCACCTTAAGGTGACCCTTGTGACTCCCTGAGAAAGGTCCAGAGCCCCAGAAGGGTCACTGCCACAGGCTCGGCTGGCTCACAATTCTCGGCCTCCCTTCTGAGCTGGGTCACTCTGAGTTGAAGTTCTGTGGTTTAGGTATGTCTATATAAAGACTTTCATTACTTTCATGCATGTAAATGGGATCCTGAAAAGCAAAACTCCATAATTTTAGTGTGGTGGAATCACTTTCATGTATAATTGAGCTGTCAAAGGTAAGAAATTGAAATTAAAAATATTTAAGATTCTATGATGCCAGTTTTGCCTTAGCAATTAAAAAATTGGACTGGAAAGAGGAAACTTCAGTTTTGCATTCAAACTTTCACCAATAATCATTAATTTGATTAGAACTCCCATTTCTAAGAAGCAAAATGCAAAAAAACTATATATAATATTCTGGAACACGTTAAAATATGTTCTTCCGGAGCTGAGGTTTTCCATAGCAGGCCTGAACTGTCCATCTATACAGTCAGCTTTACTGCAGACAAAAATCTGATGGCCAATGGCATTTTCATAGAAGCAGTGATCCTATGTCAATGCAAACAGAAAACGATTGCCAAACATTTGGATTGCTAATACATAGCTTTATCTTTAGGAATTTCATGTTACTGATTTGTACTTGAGCATGCAGTTTTCAGTTCTACAGTTAATGATGAGAGTGGGATGAAGTGAAGAAAGTAAGTCTACTGTTTATCAGTTCCGAGTGTAGCAGCCCATCAGCCTGGACCCACAAGTGCAAACCTTCACTGGAGGAGAGACTAATTAAATTTTCATTTAATACATGTAAATATAAAATAATAACTTTGGGCACAGAGTAATTGTAAACCCTCAAGTTTTTTAGTTGTTTCGTCTCTCCATCATGTCCAACTCTTCGTGACCCCATAGATTGCAGCACACCAGCCTTCCCTGTCCTTTGCTATTCCTGGAGTTTGCTCAAACGCATGTCCATTGAGTCGATGATGCCATCCTATATCAATTAAGGTACAGAATTGCCTTCCTCCCCCCAAAACAATGCAGGTAATATTCATTTCTAAACCAAGATGGTTAAAAAAAAAATCCTGAGTAAACCATATAATGTCTATAAAATAAAGGAAAACTCACTGTATTCACAACCCAGTATATGTGATGTCTTTTCTCTCCATTTGTCTCTTTACAAGTGATTTCTGGAATTGTCAGTACTTCCAGTAAAGCTTTTAAAAAGCTGATCCAACCACCACCCTGAGTTCTCACTACAGAGGTCATAAAACAACATTTTATTTGAAAATCATTATTCAGAATTCTGACTAATGAGAGAGAAAAATGATGGTGATGATGAGTCTAGCAAGGGGAAAACTGAGCAATTTACTAGTCCATAAAGTGGCGCCTTTATCTCTAATGAGGGGCCTGGTATCATTTGCCAAGTTATATGAATGGTTAAATTGTGAAAGTGGGGCAGAAAAATCCTTGTGTATCTGATTATTGGAAACCAGGGGGGCTCAAAGAACTTTCAGCATTGGATTTCACCATTCTTAGAATTTTCTATGTTTTAAAATACTTTTTTATTGTGGTTTTAAAAAACAACATGAAATTTGCCATTTTAACCATTTTAAGTGTATGCCTTAAAGGTATTATTTATATTCACAATGTTGCAAACCATAACTACTACCTATTTTAAGTATTTTTCATCACCCCAAACAGAAAGTTTATACCTGTTCAACAATAACCAACACCCCACCCCTAGGCCCTGGCAACCTCTAATCTACTTACTGTCTCTATGAACCTGCCTATTCTAGATGGTTTTTTTTTTTTACTGTTCTTATATTTTATTTTAACCGTGTTTCTTGACTAAGTTCATATTTTAATTTATAACCATTATAAACTAGGATGTTAAGAACAATGAACAGGGCAGCCCCTCAGAAAACCCATCATGTGGCAAAATTTTCCTTGTTCCCCCTCTCCTTCCTGTCCCCAGTTACCTCTCACTTGACTGGGTGCACGGGGTGCACACCAGACCAGGAGGTTCAGAGAGAACCAGGAGTGGCCAAATGCCTCCTGCGTTGTGGGAGGAGAGGGGCTGGTGGCCAGGAGCCCAGCTGGCTCCTGGAGGTGGACCACTCTGGGCCCCCCTCAGAGGTCTGATTTGGTTTGGCCTCTGAGTAGCCAGTCTCCCTCAAGGTCAGCTGAGGCTGGTTTCTTGAAGGCTGTTCCAGACTGGTGTGCCGCCTCTGACCACTAACCTTTCAGAGCCGTGTCCTAAGGGCTGGGTTACAGTGATTCATGGGCCACCAGAATACACCAGGGGTTCTATCTTGAACAAGTGCCTGCTGAGGTGATTGTGTCCAGGAGACCAGACTCACGTGTGCTCTCATGCAGGTAACTGAAGAAGGCAACCCCCCTCTGCAACATCGGCACAGATGTTGGCCTCTGAGAGTCACTTTTGAAGCCAGGGTGGATCTGGAGAGAGGAGGTTGCCCTGGGCGGGGGGGTGGAGTGGGGATGGGTAGCAGCTTGGGCGGTGGAGCCTCAGGTGCATTGTCCCTGAGCCATGGCGTCTGGTGAGATCCCACTGGATCTATTCTTTCTTTCCTCCTCCCATTCATCACTCACTTACTGAGGGCCTGCTGAGCTTCTGCACCGTGCTAGGTACTTCTTACAAAGCTCACAGTTTCTTTATGGGACAAGGAAACAGGCCACTGAACAAGGAAACCGACTGGACTTGGTCTGGCTTAGCTGTCCATCCTCTAGTTTCTACTGTGAAAGCAGCATTACCCTCTAGGCTGGTGAAATGAAAAGGTCATTCATTTAGAAAATATTCTGGCCCATTCTCAGACCCGAATATAAATCGGTTCTGTGAAGAAGCCTCTTCCTGTTTATTCATAAAAGTGTATGCTTTCATCTGACTAAAAATTACTCTGCATGCTCAGTCGTTTCAGTCGTGTCTGACTCCTTGTGACTCCATGGACTGTCGCTCTCCAGGCTCCTCTATCCATGGGATTCTCCAGGCAAGAGTACTGGAGTGAGCTGCCATTTCCTCCTCCAGGGGATCTTCCCAACCCATGAATCGAACTCGCATCTCTTATGTCTCCTGCATAAGCAGGCAGGTTCTTTACCACTAGCACCACATGAGAAGCCCCCAAATTGCTCTGATTCCATTAAATAAGATAATTCTACGCACTTAGTATACCAAGGAGAAAGGATTGTTAAATTCTTCTATATGTGTAATTTTATTCTTTTTCAAGGTCCTATGTGCATCAACAAAAAAGGAAAGATAGTTTTGGTTATTAATTTCTAAAGTTACATTGTTGCATTTGTTAAGATGTTTTTTAGCTAACTTCTTTTTATGTTAAAGCAGGAGCCCCCTCTAGCAAGAAGACTGCCTCTGGGGTGCCCGCACACCTAGTTCCATCCCCAAGGCGCTTGGCGAAACTGCAAGCGGATGGCCAGGTAACAGAGCATCTCTCTGGAATGCAGGTCCCCACAAAGGTCCCTGAAAACCAAAGCCTAGCTCCCTCCCAGAACCAGGAGCTGACTCAGGATGGAGCAGCCCCTCAAAAGGGGCTTTCTCCCGAGAGCCAGGTCAGCGCCAAGCCTCCTGCAGAGCCCAGCCCATCAGCGCCTGGTCTTCTCCAGAAGGCCCAAGACTTATCCCCAGCCCAGAAGGAAGGCGGTGCTCAACCATCAGCTCTTTCTTCAAAAACAGCAACCACAAATCCACCTGAGAATGAGGCCCAGACATCCGAGGTGAAAGCCGGTGAAGAGGGGCAGCCTGCCACCACTCCTTCCCAAGGGCCTCTTCAGCATCCTGACCCACCGCCAGCCCAGGGCCCTCAGCTGGATCAGGATGAAGAATCAGGCGAGGCCAGGGTAACCCCCAGCAGCCTTCCCTGCTCTGAACTTCCACAGGGATCTGACCCCACATCCTTCGGCCCCCAAGGAATCCAGGAGGGGGAAACCAGGTCAACCAGCCTGCCAACCAGCAGTTCCCATCATGATCCTCCCAGAGATCCCTCCAGCCCTGAGGAGGTTAGGCCGGGACCACCTCCGGGAGGCTCTCAACAACCTCCAGAGGAGGGCGTCCCCAAAGCGGAAGTTGCCCGGGTCGACACTCCTTACCCAGAAATGCCACATCCCCAGGACTCAACAGATACCCCACAGACCCAGGACAGGGAGGAACCCATGACTCTGCCTCCCAGAAGCCAGCTGGTTCCCACCAGGCTGCCCCAGCCCCGGGTCCTCGCTCCCTTCCAGAGTCGGAGGCCCACGCCCAAACTCCTGTCACCCAGCAGGGAGGAGGCCCTCGGAACAGCCTCAGATCAAACCATGACTGCCTCTCCCAGGCCCCAGGTAGCTCAGGACGAAGACCCCAGTAAACTTCCTCTCATCAGCTCCCCCCATTCCAAACAGCCACCCAACCCGAGCCCCCATCAGGGCCCCAGCCCCCAGCAAGTCCAGGAAGAGCAAGTCCAGGAGGTGAAACTCCCTCTTATCAGTCCTCCGGTGCATGAGCCATCAGCTGCCCCCCACCCACCCCAGGAAGGGGAGACCCACTTAATCAAGCTCCCCCGAATTTCCACTCCTTTCTCAGAACAGCTACCTCAGAACATGAATCCTTCTGATTCGAGGTCTGCCAAGGAAAGGCAGACTCCCAAGGCAGGCCACTCCTCCAGCAAGAAGATTCCAGATATGCATGCCTTACCCCAAAACCAGGAGCCAGGACAGCCCACAGGAGCTAGGAAAAAAAAACTTCCTGGCCACAGAGAGACAGCTAAAGGGCCTGCACACCTGAAAAGGCCGCCACCTGGAGGCCACCACGCAGCATTGCAGCCAGAATCCCAGAGGAAGCCAACCCCCCTGAAGGCCCCCAGCCACCCCAACCCCAGCCCTCCCCGGAGCCCTCAAGGGAATCGGAGAGGAAAAGTCCAGACACCAGACGTTCCTGAACCACCCGACACTGAACCAGTGTCTAAAGATGCCCAGGTCCAGGAAGAGAAAAGGGGAAACGTACATCATTCCAGGAAAAAGGTCCATGCCAACCTCCCTGCAGATGACCTGGTTCAGAAGGGAGCCAGGTCGAAGAAAGGACCGGCTTTGAAAAGAAAGGATTCTGGAGGATTATCTCAAGAAAATGCAGCTACCCTCAGCGGCGATCAAGCAA
Source organism: Oryx dammah (assembly GCF_014754425.2). Classification (NCBI taxonomy): domain Eukaryota; kingdom Metazoa; phylum Chordata; class Mammalia; order Artiodactyla; family Bovidae; genus Oryx; species Oryx dammah. The sequence goes on from NW_024070202.1 coordinate 98,091,003, forward strand.
CTCCAGAAGGTCAAGCCCCTCATCGGAGACCCCCCCAGAGAAGGAGGTCTCTGTGGAGTCAGCATCGGAGGGCTCTGCTGCCCATGAGCATCTGAGGAGAAAAAGAGGATCATAGACGGGGTAGGTCTCAGACGGGAGAGACTTTTTCGGATCCCCCGGCGCAGGACGGCACAGCCCCCATCCAGCAGCCTGTCAAAGACGAGCAAGCTGAGCAGGGAGCCAGCCAGACTGGGCCGAGCTCTGTCCAGAGGGACCGTGCTTCCAGGCAGCACACCGAAGAGAGAGGCACCTGGAAACGGGGGAGCCGCGGGGCACACCAGTCCGGCTGCACCCCAGAGTCGGGCATCTGCTGGGGAGCAGGGCAACCGGAAGGGGAGGCTTCGAGCTCGGGGCAGTCAGAGCAGCAAGATGTGAGCCATCCCGGGGCCACCGGGTCATCGACATCCGTGCCCCCAAAGGCGGGGAAAGCTATAGTGAGGGTGGGGTATGCTCCCAAGTGGTTCCCCTGCTGCAGCAGAGAGCAGGTCTGAAAGGTTGGTATCAGCAAAGATGCTTTGTGTCCAGACTTACATGAATTCCAACGTAATTGTAGGTTCTGTCTGAAGCAACGCCTTATAGCCACTAAGTTTTCTTTTGCTGTTCTTCAGTCGCTCAGTCGTATCCAACTCTTTGCGACCCCATGGACCATAGCATTCCAGGCTCCCCTGTCCTTCACCATCTCCCGGAGTTTGCTCAGATTCATGTCCATTGAGTCAATGATGCCATCCAACCATCTCATCTTCTGTCACTCCCTTATCCTCTTGCCCTCAATCTTTACCAGTTTCAGGGTCTTTTCAAATGAGTTGGCTCTTTGCATCAGGTGGCCAATGTATTGGAGCTTCAGTATCAGTCCTTCCCAATGAATATTCAGGCTTGGTTTCCTTTAGCATTGACTGGTTTGATCTCCTTGCAGTCCAAGTGATTCTCAAGAGTCCTCTCCAGCACCACAATTTGAAAGCATCAATTCTTGGATACTCAGACTTCTTTATTAGGAAAATTCATTTCTAGATTAGCAAATTCTCTTACGCTTCTTGCATTATCAAGGGTTCAAAAGCAAAAAGAACCCTGAGAAAGGAATCCTCTGTAGTTTCTTGGTCTCTCTCACAAACATTCCAATCCCACAGTTAATTTGTGTGAAGAGGACAGGTTTTTTACATCCATGACAAATGATCGAGTGCTTCAGATTTCTATTGGCATGTACTGCCTGAAACTGACTTTGTTTGAAATGAACACCTTCTTTCTCTCTTTGAACCGGAACCCCATGTAAATTAGCCCATGCCTTCATTATGCCTAACCAGCTGGCTAAAAGAATTAATTAGGAGGGAGAAAATTGAGGCAAATCGGTTTTTTGTTTATCTGTTCATACCATCAGGATTCTTTTGCTGGCAAATGTCAGGAATCCAACCTGAGCCAGCTTACACAAATCTATCAGAAGGGAGGGGAATATCTCATGAAGCCAAACTGGGGAGGGCAGAGCGGCAGAAGAACCTCAGACAGACTGGGGACCATTTCAGCACATCCAGAAGTCATCATCTCCAGGATTTTCATCTTCTTCTGGACTCTTGTCATCTCCTAGACTTCGGTCATCTCCAAGACTCTTACCATTTCTTATCTCTGTTTTTGCCTCCATGCTGGCTTCATTCTCTAGGACTTAAATGACTCTAGATCAGTTTCTGCACTTGGCAGGGAATATGACCACCAATCACTCCTAAAGGTTAGGAGTGGTTTTACATCTGGCAGCTCCCACTATCAGAGAGGGATCAACTCAGGTGACCCTTGGTCCCGAGATTAAAATATACATATATGTATTTTCTCTTTTTTTTCAGGGATATTCTCTGATTGGCCCAGTGTGAGTCAGATGCTCATTCTTCAGCCAGTCTACTCTGGCTGGGGACAGGGGCACATTTAGATATACTCAGTAAGTTCCATTCTGTGAATCCTATCATTCACATGAAAGAGAATAACTAAAGAAAGCAGCCAGTCTAAGATTTGACTCTGAAGAATTTACAAGACAGTCATTGAGCACTCTAAACTGTGTTTGGTATCCCATGTTTTAAAAATGTCATTGATGACTACATTACCTGTATCCTGTATAAATATGTCTTTGTCTTACACAACAGGCATGTCTTACCTTAACACATATTCCCCCAAATTGTATGTAGGTCAAGTGTTATTTCAAGTGCCGTAGAGGAAATTGATATTTTTTACAATCCACAGTGCAGAACTCCTCTTGTATAATGAAGAGCCTGTGATATACTAATAATTGCCCAAGATGAAATTAATAAGGTGAATTTTTTAACATATCATAACTTATTTTTATGAAGTTAGTTCAAGTCCTCCGACAAGCATGGATTGAGTACTTCATATATGCCAGACACTTTGATAGCTTCTACATAGAGTGAAATGATGAGGACACTTCAAGGAGCTCTGTCTCTTATCAAGGGAGGCAGATAAGAGGGTTCATTACAACACCATGTGATTGGGGCAGCTGGAGGCCCCACAGCATGCGAGAGTAGGTTTAGCACCAAATAGAGAAGAAAACTCATTTGTTAACTTTTCCAGAATGTCACGAGAAGAATACTAAGGAAGGACACTGATTCAGCCTTGGGATGTGAGAACTGGATGAGAAAACACTTCCAAGAGGAAGTCACCCTTCAGCTAAGTCCTCAAGGTTGCAGAGTAGTCAGCAGGCTAACCGGAGAGGAGGGAAGTTCTTTCAGAAAGGAACAGCATATGCCTAGCATGGAGGTAAGGGCAGGCATGGCATCTTCTAAGGACCCAAATGTCAGGAGAGCTGTAGGTATATGGAGGTATTTGTAGGTCCAAAGGGCACTTTGTGCTATGCTAGTGAGCCTGGAAACTTGATCTGTTAGAAAACGGTGGGGAGCCATTGAATGGTTAAATGTTTTATCTTAGGGGCGTCTGTCATCTAGTCACTATAGAGGGTCACTTTAAGGAGGGCAATACAGATAGCCTGAACAGTGGCTGGAAAGCTGTTGCGTTAGTCCTGACACAATGCTAAGGGGCTGAAACAAAGCACATTGTGGCGGGAATGGGCAGATTCGAGACATTTGGACTGGATGTAGGGGGAGTGCAGACTGTGAAAGAGAAGAGGAAAATCAGGATAAGCACCCATTTTTTTCTGACCTGCGTGTGGGGCATTTTAGAGGCACAAATACCTCACTTAGGTGAAAAACTTTAGAAATTGATTTGATTTCCTCCTTGAGCAGTTGTTTTGGAGGCTCATTAAGGAATTCGGGACTGCATCTTCATTAGGGCTCTAAAGCAAAATAAGATGCCAAGTTTCCCATCTTCTGAATTGGGAGAAGCTCTAGCATCCTTCCCTGGGGTCCGTGATGGTGTCCGGTTTGTGTTTGGTCGTATAAATGTCTCTGAGTCAGTGCAGCTGGATATTTTGTCTGGTTCAAGGAAATGAGTAGAAAAGATTGCTGTCTCCTCTCTCGGTGCGAGATTTTTAACAGCTGTTATTGATTTTCTTGGCATCGGGGACACTTCTGCTTTTTAATCATAGAATATAAATATTTAAAAATTGTCATTTTCCATCTCCATTTACAAACAAAGTTCATATCACTTTCATTTGTTTCGTGCCTTAGCCCAGTGATTTTTATGGGGGAAAAAAACAACACTGTGGACTTTGGTCTCTCTCTTAGCTAATACAATCCTCAGCCTTTTAGAAGAAGTCTGGTACCTGGTATTCAAATCAACAGAGGTAATAGTTCCACTGGGCGCCAAGAACCTTCTTCAAATATTTTAATCAGTTATTTCCAAATCTCAAAAGATAATTGGGCAAAGGATAATTTGGTAATTTACAAAAGAGGAAATAAAAATGGACAAAAACTTATCAAAACTTAATTGCTTGGTTCAATTTAAAGATAATCACTCTAGAAATCTTATTTCTTTATTGACCAAGCATTCAGAAAAGAAAATAAAAAGAGACTGTTTCTTTGTGTTGATGATAAACAATGTTAGACTCAAATATTTCATCTCAAAGGTGATTATGAGAAACCAGTCCTGATTAGCAAAAACTGGAGATCTTTTTTTTTTTAAGTTTGTAACCTTAGAAATTCATGATTTCAGAAAACATTGAGTCAAAATTATCATTGGAAGTTCCAGTTCCAGTGCAATCTAGTTGTGCGACCTTAGGCAAATTACAAAGCTCTCATGTATAAAATGGAGATACTAGTAGTACCTGTTCGCAAGATTATTGTAAGGATTAAATGAGCTAATATATTGAAAAATACCCAGAATGATGTCTGGCACATAGTAAGTACCTATATGTGTGTTTGTACATTAACATGTAAGCAGCAAAAAGTTTTTTCTAATATCATCTTATCCTTAATTGGAAAGGACAACGTTGTTAAAGTAGGTGGAAACATTTGGCAACTGATGTGGTTTTCTCATGGGGCTTTCCAGGTAGCTCAGTGGTAAAGAATCTTCCTGCCAATGCAAGAGACTCAGGGGACTCGGGTTCAGTCTCTGGGTGGGGAAGATCCTCTGGAGGAGATACGGCAACCCACTACAGGGTTCTTGCCTGGAGAATCCCATTGACAGGAGCCTGGTGGGCTACAGTCCATAGGGTCACAAAGAGTCAGACACGGCTAAGTGACTTAGCACATATGCACACAGAAAAGATTTGTAATAGCACCTGAAACATAGTGTGCTCAGTAAATGTTATCTAGTTTTTCTTAACCATTATTATGTCATTGATAATATCAAAGGCATTTATATTCCACGTTTCAGGTTGGTTACATCGTAAATGCCATCAGGGTGTAAGATTGAGGAAGAAACCACCAGATAGTGGGCATTTTGGTTTCTCTTCGTGGTAAATTGAAGCAAAGACTGGCTTCTATAAGCTGCCAGATCTAAAGTCCCTTAGTTTACAGCGACAAAGATAGCAAAGATAAGAAATAAAAGAAAGATGTATTTGCTTGAGAAGTGACCAATGAAACAGCATCTTTGAAAATGTTGTTCTTAAGGGATGAGCCCTTGCAAGCAGAGACCACACTTAGCCAAGGTGGGTTGTAGGACTGGGCAGAAATCACGTCAGAAATTTAGTTCTCAAACATTTCACTCCAAGGAGAGGAAACCTTTAATCTGTGTTCAAGCTTCCTGAAGGTTTTTATCCTATTTCCTGCCAGCCATAGCTACTCTTTCCTTATCCTCTCCTTTCCCCAAATACTATACACATCCAGATTTTCTTCATCGTTTCCACTCTTGAGTTTATCTGCCCTACATTTTATCTCCTTCAAAGTGTCAATTAACTACTTCCTGATAAACTCATCCATTTAAAAAAACCCTGAAATTCAGGGTAATGTTATTATATGTTTTATTTTGGACATTCTGGATACAGTGTCCAAATACTGAACCCATTAGTTCAAGGCTGCTGAAGACATTTCAAAGCATGGAGTTCAATGGATAGAAGCATTCTTTTTGTACCTCAGAAATTCTGTCTTAGAAGATACATTTACATGCTTTCCTTTATGGTGCAGAATCTGTTCTCTGTTTAAATAACTGGTTATTCCTTTGACTGGACACTAAAGAATATAGCACTTTACTGTTAGAATAGTTTAGTACAGTATTAATTTTATCCTGTATAACATGAACATTATTACTATATTTTTACTCATATGATAGCTTTCTACTACCAAAGCTTATTTTGCTATGGAAAATTATTATAGATATTATGTGAAATGATTGTTTTTCTAGTTGCAATTATTCCTTTCTCAGAAGAACAGATAGACAAGATGTTTAAGATTTAAATCTGTCCTGGAAAAAAATGGCTTCTTTCGGCCCCATTGGTTTTATATTAATACTTTCTAATGTACAGAGCAATTTTCCACTACAAATGGTGTAACTAGCCTATTAAAAATAAATAAATATTTAAAATTGTGTAGCAGATTATTGCACTTTAATTTGTTTCTGGTCCTTTTTATGGTTACATATCTCAGCATTGAAACTTTCACAGAGATTTTGGTAGCTATTTGCATTTTATATATGTATATGTGTTTAATCATGGTAGGCATATATTACTCTTGCTAACTAAAAAAAAAAAAACCTCACTACTACCAAAATAAACATGTATTTTAAGCCCCATTTGAGTGGGGAAAGAAAGGAATGATTCTGGCTGTCTGAGAACTTTTGTGTGAAAATTAAAGCCTACTTCCAAGTCATACGTTCCCACGTGTTTTCAAAGAGAGACAAACTCTAGTGCCGATTCATTTATTTTGTTGTTGTTGCAAAGTTTTATTTAACTGTTTAAAAAAAAAAAAGTATCCTTAAAAGTGTTCAGGAGCTTCCCTCCTGGCTCAGTGGTAAAGAATCCGCCTGCCAATGCAGGAGACATGAGTTCAATCCCTGATCCGAGAAGATCTCGCATCCTGCGGAGCAACTAAGCCTGTGCCTTGGAGCCCGGGAGCTGCAGCTACTGAGCCCGCATGCCACAACTGCCAGAGCCCTTGTGTCTTAGAGCCCATGCTCTGCAGCGAGAAAAGCCACCGCAGTATGTACCGCAGCTCGAGCTTAGCCCTGCTCTCCACAACCTGAGAAACGCCCGTGCGGCAGTGAAGACCCAGCACAGCCAAAAGTAAAGAGAAAACAAAGTGTTCAGTCTCATGTCTTTAGACAAGAGAGCAACTTAGTTGCCTTGCTAAACAAGTAATCTTACAGCTATAGAAAAAGTGGTTATAGAAATAGGGATTTTTATTTTTAAATATATATACAATCTGACTCCTAAATTCTAACTTTATTACCTGTTATTAAAATGACTATGTGCCTATGATATCAGATCATCAACATTTTGTCTTTCCTCCTTTTTGTGCAGAACAAGGTCTTATTTCATTTGTGTAATAATGTGTTATGAAACACACACAGATGTTCTATCTTAGGTACCTGGCTTCTACTGCATTCGTTATTTGGTTGGATTCTGTGCTCATTTTTTAAACGTCTTATATAAATATTATTTTAATTCACTGCAAAAGGGTATAATTCTAAATAAAGTCTAAGTTACTTTGAATTCATTTGAGTTATAGTTCTGATTGTTCCAGATATTTCATTTGTATTTTCCTGTATTTGGTAATGATATCAATCCATAAAATAACTTGAAAATCTGTTATGCATCAGTAAATTCATTTATGCTTCATTGTAGGTGTTTCAGTAAATACAACTAGCTTATATACTGAAGAACTTGGTAATTTTTGTGGGCTGTACAATGACATATATAATTTAATGTTGCCTCAAGTTTGACTTTCATTTAGACACTTTGAATAACATCACTTTAAGAAACTTTGTTGCAGGATATTATATCCAGTAATTATGATTTTTTAATAACTGAAAAGTAATATCTCTTCTTCATTAATGTATCAAGACATTTTGAAACTATATTAAGAACTGTATGAAACTCTTTACTATAGGAGTCCAAGTCTCGAAAGTAGTGGCATTTCAATGTAGTCTAATATAGTCTAAACGCATTATCTTTACCCACAATGTTTTGTTGCTGAGAAACCATTAAGATATTCATCTGTTGAATTATAGCTCCATTGTATCATTGGATAGAACTTGGTTTGTTTACATTATGGTACAATTGACTTATGGATGAGAAAGCTAGAAGAAGGGACCCCGACACAAATACTATACATTAAGTAAGCTTTTATATAGAGAGGATCATGTCTATGGAAATTATAGCTTCTGTTTCTTTAAATTTCATCTTTTTGTTTTTCAGATTCATCTGATCTTTTTCACAATGCTCTATTCTTTTTTTTTTTTTTTTTACAATGCTCTAAGAGTCTCATCAAGAGAACAAATGTTTTGGGTTTTGTTTCTTTGTTTTAATGAGTATAAGATTCAGTCAGCCCTTCCGTCTCTTCTTGTTTTGTTTGCCTTGCCTCAGCCATGCTGAATTCTTTACTGTAATTCAGTTGTGCTCAGCATGCTTCTGGGTGTTTATACAAAGCCATTCTCTCTGCCTGATATGCTTTTGTCCCATATCAAAGGTATCAAGGTATTTGAATGCCTTCCTTTATAACTTTAGACCACTGTGCAGATGTCACCTCCTTAGGAGGACTTCCTTTGACCTTCATGCTATCCCTCACTCTGCCTCCTTGTCTACCTTCCTGGTTACCCTTACCACCACCTGACATTATCTGGTGTGTTACTTGTCTGTCTAGTCTCCAACATGAAAATGTAAATCCCATATGTCAAGACATTTTATTTACTGCTCTATCCCCAACACTCAGTGTGCTGTCTGGCACATAGTAGGTGCTCAACCAATATGGGTTGGATGGCTTTTCCATCAGGAAGACTGAATAGAGGATGTTTCCACGTAACAATTGTCTCCTGTTATCTCTGTGATTGTTATAAACTTAATTACTTCAGTGTCTCAAATGCTCTGTCACCTGGAATTCCTTGGGTATGGATTCATGCATTTGTTACATCTTCTGAGTCTCTCCCCTTCAAGACAGGTGCTGAATGGTGGAGCTTTAGACTTCCCTACCATGGTTAAAAACTTATTTGTCTGCAACAGCTTTTACCTTGCTTGTTTTTGTTGGCTGCGGTGGGGATTGCTACGCAATTTGGTAGGAGTTTGAGTTCAGATTCTGTACCAGCACACAGCCCAGAATTAAAGGTCTGATTTCCCATGGTTCCATCCTTGGTGTAGGTGAGCCTGTGCCCAGACTAAGTCCTGAGATTTCCAGACACGCCTTTTCCAACTTCCCACCTAATAAAGAGCCCAGGTCTTGTCCATGAAGCACACGGGGACTGGCTTCGCCTCTCAGTCCAGAAACCTCAGGCCCAAACATCCTGACCTCTTGGTGTCAATGTCTTCTCCTCTGACTTGGAATCTTCACTTTCAGCACCTGAAAATGTTTCTTTCTTGGTTTCACTTTTGCTCTGTGTTAAAAACACACTTCTGTTATATATTATCCACTATTCAATTTTGTCTTGAGTTGGCACTCACTTCCTACATCTGTTCAGTCAGCCGTATTGGTACTGGGGAGATGATTTATTTTGGCATTTTTATAGCAATACTGAAAATGGTGATATTCCTAATACATCCAAAAGTATTTACACTTGGCCCCATGATACATGAGCAGTGATAGAAATTTAGATTATATTCTAGGTCTATGGACCTTCTAATGTTTTAAAGGAAACTTTAGACATTTATGTATAAATTCTGCTAAATAGTGACCTCATCATCCATTCCATTCTTTTAAAAAGTTTTTTCTTAGCATTGTGTGTTTATTATGACTATTATTAGCACTGCATGTTTATTATTATTTTAGCCTTTTAGGACAATTTTGTCAAAAGGAAAGTAATTATAAAGGGGACTTTTCAGTTAAGTATCTGGAAGCCTTTAATTCCATTCATAAGTCTTTACTGATTGAACACAAAGTGTACTGCCAGAATGTTTCTACTAGGTGACGTGGGCTATATTTACAATAATAATTATTATTGTACTCTTAAGACATACTTTTAGTTATCTTACTTTCAAGTTGACATGCACAGACTTCAAGTATACACTTTGTTGTGTTTGAGCAAATCCAGATATAAAACATTTCCCTCACTTCAGAAAGTTGTTGTATTCTATTTTATGCCTTTTATTTTAAACTTTATTTTTTTCTCTAGGAGATATTAAGAAACCTCAGCTGAAACCTGAAAAGACTTCTAGGAAGTTAAGAGTTTCAAATGAGTTTGAGTCCCTGGATTTTGCAGACAGAAACTACTTTGTGAAATTATGGGCCAGACTTTCAGGCAAAAAAACGCCAGCGGTAAGAAGGGATAGAAGGGGAGGGGGAAGCCACAACTGAACATTAGGCAGTTCAGACAAAAAGGATGTTGGATATTTTAACACTAAGTTTCACCAGAACTGTTCTCTGACAGTGTCAGCTCAAAACAAGCCCCCCACCCCACCCCACACACACTTTCTACACTTCTAAGAATAGGCATGGGTTCTAAAAGTAGAATATTCAGTGTAGATTTGGGGAGTGGCTTTCCCCCAGGCTCCTAGTCAAAGCTCTGACACTCAGTTCTTCTAGTTAAGAGGCACAGAAAAGCACTACATAAAATATTGTAAAATATGTATATTTCAAGGGAAAACTTGCTTTGATGTTGAGATACAATTTTGAATATTCTTGTGCTGAGCCTTCAAGCAAGTCCACTCAAAGAGCCCATGTTTTATAAGCTTGCAGTACGTGGACTTGTCCTATAACTTACTCTAATCCCTTCGAGAACTTTGAGAAGTCAGGACGGACAGAAGTTGGCCTGCATTCACGTTAGGTCATGTTCTTTTCCTGTTTGTGATGGGTTTTCTGTGAATGTTGGGAATACAGAGCCTAAATCATTGCCACTTCTGCAGAAGTGATCCTGGAGTGCAGGAAATGTCCCATTTGTTTATGCAAAATAAATTGAATCTAGAATTGTTCCCACCTACTAGAATCTATGGGAAATCAAATATCAGTCATTAGGAGTGGGGATCACTCCCACTCTTTAGATTAAGTTCAAGAATCCTGAGGTTTATACCATCCTGGAAATTTAGGGAAGGGAAGGGCCCCTGGTTACCGTGGTTATCATGGTTACCGTGGTTATCATGGTTACCATGGCGATGCACCTTGTCTGAAACCCTGAGTTCCATTCCGAGCCCGTGGTTCTGTTATTCTCCAGATCTCCTCCTGCAAGCACCTTAACCCAGTGCCAACTCCTAAGATCTCACCACACCCTAGGAGCTCCCTCAACATGAGGGGCCCATCAGCCCCTCTCCTTGTAGTCCTGGGAAGCCCAGCTCTATTTTTTTTTTCCATCACTTTCTGTATCTGCTCTCCCACCCTCCTTGGATGGTACATCTTTATGTTCCTTTGAGCTTAGACTTTCAATTATAAGTTCTTTGTTTAACTTCCCAGGGCATGGTGTATCCAGACTGTGAACTCTAGAACACACACTCTTGGCCACCTTTATTCTTTTTTTTTCCCCTCTAATATATTTTTAAAAATATTTCCACCTTTATGTATTTAGATACATACATATGGATATGTATTATCCATTTTGGGGGCAGTGCTACCCATAGCATGTAGGATCTTAGTTCCCAAACCAGGGATCAAACCCACAGCCCCTGCATTGGAAGCCCAGAGTCTTAACCACTGGACCACCAGGGAAGTCCCTTGGCCACCTTTATTCTTTAATGATAAGTCTGTGTCTTAACAACCAGAACTAGCTCATGTCACAGTTAGGTTGTCCTGCCACTAAACCTCGGACACACTGATGGGAAACACACATCACTGTCTCGCAGCCGCTGCCTGTTAGTGCGTGTCTGTGCTTTATTTAAATGTGACCAACCTGAATGCTACCTGCTAGAAAGTTTTCAGGTCCAGTTAAAGGCAGCTTTTCTCTGGTCAAGGGCACTCAGGTACTCAGGATTGAGAACAGAGGAACAGACATGAAATACACACATGCTGGGTTCTCAGCTATAATTCATCTCCAGCATCTCAACATAAAATTCATGAACATTATGGAGGAACTGGAGAGTAGAGGCTATGATCAAAAGGCAATATGAAAGTAGAAGGGGCCACGTTGGTGGAGGGAGGGGAGCAGATAAGCAGACCACATGTGGTCAAAAGTTCTCATGCCTTATCTGTTGCCACCTCCCTGAGAAACTGTTCAGCCCCCATAATCCAGGGCTTCTACAGCCTAGTGTGGAACTCTGCTGTGTTCTTTGTTAGAGGGTCGGTGGTTTCTCATCCATGATGGCAACAGCGCTCAAGCCTCTTGCAGCCCGAGGTTCTGGTAACTTCATCTGCCAACCCTGGTGGAGATAAAATGTAACAGAGTAGTTTCATAGAAAAGCAAATCAAATCCCGCCAAGAGCCAACAGATTCACTCCTCAGAAATGAGAGCAGAAGTAGTCCTAAATTGCGGCTGTCATACACAAGAGGTGAATTTGCCTCAGATTATTTTCAGTGCCTCATTTTCTTGTAAAGATTTTGAAAATTCAATGCTATTTTGAAATTTTAAGTGCGTATCAACTTTTAGGATAGTTCATAGGTTATCAGCCTCTTGCACAGCTGTTATAATGCTGCAAAATGAACAACAACCTTAAGATCATCACAACCGAGGTTTAATGAGGTGTTAGGATGTTATGGTGGCGATCATAAATAGCCTTTGTTGTTGTTGTTCAGTTGCTCAGCTCAGTCGTGTCTGACTCTTTGCGACCCCATGGATTGCAGCACACCAGGCTTCCCTGCCCTTCACCATCTCCCAGAGCTTGCTCAAACTCATGTCCATTGAGTCGGTGATGCCATCCAACCATCTCATCTTCTGTCCTCCCCTTCTCCTCCTGCCTTCAACCTTTCCCAGCATCAGTGTCTTTTCCAATCAGTTGGCTCTTCACATCAGTTGGCCCAAGTATTGGAGCTAAAGCATCAGTCCTTCCAATGAATATTCAGGGATCATTTCCTTTAGGATTGAAAACAGACCTTATGCATCACTTATAATTTGGAAGGGGCTTTCATGTAAATTATCTCATGTACCCCTCATTGCAACCCTTAGGAGAAGCTACTTTAATTCATTTTTACTTTCCCAGCATAAATCCCTATGTATTTTTGAAACTTTTTATTGGATTGGAGAAAGTAATTACAACTTCCTCAGTCAGATATCTATATCATAAATCATTCATCCCCCCAAATAGAAGTGTTTGTGCTTTTTGGTGTTTAGTGATGGTGATGGGGTGTTGGTGAAATACTGGAGGAAAACCTCACAATCTGTCATATTTCAGATTCATACTTATCATCAGATATATTCAGTCAGTTACTGTGTGTGTAAAAATCTGATAAAACTAAAAAGACAGTAATAATCTATATCATCAAGAGATAATCTCATTAGAAAGATGTAGGAAATAATATGACATGTTAATAAAAATTGCCACATTTAAATTGTAGTCTTCATAAAAATATTTTTGTTTTATAAAGTTTTTTTCTTTCCACTGGACAAATATTGTTTTGTAGACCTTTTTTTTTTCTTTCCACACATTTGGCAGTCTCTCTCAAGAAGAGGATGATTATAGCTATTTTAATATCTGACATATTTTTAATTCAATATAATTATAGATCATATTTCTTGCCTAGGAAAGAGAGTCTTTGGCGAGACAGTATGAGACAGCCCGGCAGACCCTAATGGGAAACACGCCTCCTCAGCACACGTTCCTATTTCAAAGGTACATATTTGTCACGTGTGTTTATAGTTGGGCATCTTTAGATTGATTTTTTAGTATCCAGGTATACTAAATGAATCCTAAATTATCAGCATAACCAGGGACCTTTGTACTAAAATAGACCTGGTGGTAGTAAACCTAGTTCTAGAAGTTGTATTTCCCTTTCATTTATACATGTTTTTAAAGGCACAGTATGTTCTTGCCTGGAGAATCCCAGGGACGGGGGAGCCTGGTGGCCTGCCATCTATGGGGTCACACAGAGTTGGACACGACTGAAGTGACTCAGCAGCAGCATACTCACTGTTGCTAGAAACCGATGATTTTTTGCAGTCTTTGAGGACTGCAAAGGATGATATTTCTGGTTGTGTTTGAATATAAGTATCTGCCTTCATCAAGGCTGTGATGATGGAAGGTTAATTTTATCCTATTGAATATCCTGTCCTTGTCCTTCCTGAATCCCAAAACAATAGTTGGGATCATTTGTTTAATGTCTCCTTTCCACATTAAACTGTAAATTCCATGAGGATGGGGACCATTGTATCTTTATTAATCCATGAATTCTCCATCCTTAATATGCAATGGTTCACTTAGTCTCTGATGCATAGTAGAGGCTTCATAGATATTGGTGGCTATAATAATTACTGTACTATTAATTATCACATGTTGATATCACATATCACATGATGAGGCACATTTCAACTTTAAGAGATACTCAAAATGAATAAACAGGATGTTTATGAAATGTTTGTGTTTTATTTTCTCATGAATGTTATAGGCTTCAGTATTCTGAATTCTCTTTTCTGTGTGACCTTTTGGAAATTTCGAGTAGTAAAGTGACGCCCCCGTTTTCAGAAAGTTACTAAGAGCACTGACAAGACCTTAATTATAGTGTTTTAAAGAGCTTTTTGAAGTGCAGTGATTCAAGAAAGCAGAATGCTAAAGCTATTTTAAAATGTTTTTCAATTTCACTTCTTTTTATTGTCTGTAATTTCAAGCTATTTGTTGAAAATCTCTAACCCAATATAAATTGTTTTATCTTTGTCTTCTATGTAGCAAAAAAAAAAAAGTGTGATTTCTTTTCTCCATATTGGTAAGCTATCTTTGGATAGTCTGATTCTAAAGGCAGGCTGTATGGAATATACAAAGTTCTACTGGAGGAGGGGGCATGGGTGGTAGTCAGGAGATAGGCAGTATACCCCAGAACAGCTAAAGTAGGGGCTTGTCCGACCTCTGACCAGCTGAGCGGCCATGCCTACTGACACACTGTGGACATTTTAAATCTGAGCAGCTGATGGGTCATACAAGGGCAGAAGGGTGTTCTGAAGTTTGCATGCCTTTATATGCAACCGGTCTACTTTGCACATAGCAACTCTATTTAGCAAGTCTAGAGTGAATAGCGGTAGGATTTATTCACTAAAAGTGGTTAATGATTCTTTCAAGTCACTCTGTCTGGAAAAACAGGCTGGGTATAGAAGAAAAAAGGATATTTTATACTAGAATTCAGTAGAAAGTAAAACAGTAGAATTTTTATAAATATTTTATTCCAATATTATTTCAAAGTATTAGATTACAAACAAAACTGGAAAATACCTATTTCAGTTTTTATAGCAGTTGATATATTGCTGGACTTCATGTAACAAATAGGTGAGGATTTACAATAGAATATGCACTAATCGACAGGAAGATAATCTGCCTATATTAGTGTCTTAGTGGATAAGGAATATTCAGAAAAATACAAATTTGCTTAATCTACAAATTAAAATGTAATACCAGTGTCTAAAACAAGCTCTGATGTATTTGTAAGTGTATACATTACATTATTCCAAATAGATTTTGCTGTCAAATGCATTTACTTGCGATGTAAGAGTCAGTATTTAGGTATAACGTGTGTGTATATGCTTGATATCATTACAGAATTCTGTTGATCTTTTTTCCAATTTCAGGGGTCTAGTACCAGCACCCATCATCAATAATCTACGTTATTTTACAGCATTAGAACTCAAGAAAAGTTTCGAGCTTTATGGAGATTATTTTAAAGTCCCCTTTGGACCTTCTGAAAAGAGGTGAGTTGAGTTTTGTTGGAGAGAATAAATTATTTTCTGCTGGTTAGTTACAGCCATGGTGCTTATCCCTAGACTTCCGAGAACTCCTGACACTGGGAAGCAGGCCCCACCATGGAATATGAATGGAGTAGATCTGAGCCCTCTAGGGAGGGCACAGCCTTATAATCAAGGTTCACTGGAACCTAAGAAGCTTCTCTTTGGGACTTTGAAACTTGAGGGAATGACACACAGATGCAGGGGCAGTTTGAGATCATTCAGGTCACCAGTGGTGGAATAATCAAGAGTCCGGTGTAAAGCACAAGCATTGATGTCTACCAATCTCTTCCTGTACTGCAGCTTGGCTGTGTTCTTGGCACCTAGCTCTTGCCAGGTTTAAAAGCTTGGTTCTCTAGTTTTCCATTAAATCTGTAAACTACCCAATAGCTTTTCAGTGACTCCCTTTTTGAAATTTAAATTAGCCAGAGTTGGTGTCTGTAATTTGTAATCCACATCTCTGATTAGTACAACTGAAAATGTTTGCTAGCTGATGCTCTCGATTTTTATTATAAAAGTCTTTTTTTCCCCTGGGTCCCAATTTTAATATGTCAAACTCTGATTCAAAACCTGATATGTGTAGGTTGAGAACTCCATATAGGCCCTCCCACTGGTTTTAGTACTTGACTTTTGTGCGCATTCTATTACATTCCATTTCTACTTCAGCTGTCCCTGCTACTACCGTTGACTGTCTGTCTATGGGTCTTAAATCCATGCTTCTCAGGCAAAGATGTGGCTGGTTGAGTCAGATTGGGTAGAAATCTCTAGCTGGAATCCTCACAGGTAACATAGGTAACAAGCTGGTCTATAATTGGTGGCCCCTATGTCATATAACCATCTTTTTTTCTAATCATCTGTGGCCAGAGCAGTGACAGAGAACTAAGTAAAGAACCCTTCAGCAGGAGTTTGTGGGTTTGTTCTCTCTGAATGCATGACAACAAAATAGACAAGAAGTGACCGGAAGCAAGCACACTAAAACGTTAGCAGTGGGTATTCCTCTAGAATTATCAGTTATTTTTATTGTCTTCATCTTTTTTCCTGTAAATTCTAAATCATCCACACAGCATATATGTGTTTTATTTTTAATATCCTAAAATGTTAGAAAAACTCATGAGAATTTGATGAAATATTCAGTAAATTGGTCCTATAATACAATTAAGTTGCTCATTGCTTCTATATAGTAATAAAATTTTGGGTAAATTATAAAGTGAAAGTGAAGTCACTCAGTCGTGTCCAACTCTTTGTGACCCCACATACAGTAGCCTACCAAGCTCCTCCATCCATGGGATTTTCCAGGCAAGAGTACTGAAGTAGGTTGCCATTTCCTTCTCCAGGGGATCTTCCCAACCCAGGAATCGAACCCAGGTCTCCCACATTGCAGGCAGACGCTTTACCATCTGAGCCACCAGGGAAGTAAATTACAAAGAGTTAAATACAAATTAAAAGATGCTTGCTCCTTGAAAGAAAAGTTATGACCAAACTAGACAGCATATTAAAAAGCAGAGACATTACTTTGCCACCAAAGGTCCATCTAGTCAAAGCTATGGTTTTTCTAGTAGTCATATATGGATGTGAGAGTTGGACTATAAAGAAAGCTTATTGCTGAAGAATTGATGTCTTTGAACTGTGGTGTTGGAGAAGACTCTTGAGAGTCCCTTGGACTGCAAGGAGATCCAACCAGTCCATTCTAAAGGAAATCAGTCCTGAATATTCATTGGAAGGACTGATGCTGAAGCTGAAACTCCAATACTTTGGCCACTTGATGTGAAGAACTGACCCATTTGAAAAGACCCTGATACTGGGAAATATTGAAGGCAGGAGAAGAAGAGGCCAACAGAGGATGAGATGGTTGGATGGCATCACCAACTCGATGGACATGAGTTTGAGCAAGCTCCGAGAGTTAGTGATGGACAGGGAGGACTGGAGTGCTGCAGTCTGTAGGGTTGCAAAGACTGAGCCACTGAACTGAACTGAAATACAAATCACTGCTTATAATATCAGTGGTGTGTTAAAAGTCAGATGCAAATGTATATCCAGCATATAATGTAGCTTTAAAAAATATTCACGTATATGTAACATGAAAAAACACTAAAAAGACATATGCCAAAATATTATCAGTTATTATCTCCTAGTGATGGGATTATGGCCAATTTTTTTTTCTTTGTTCTTCCCCATATTTTCCAAGTGAGCATTTTATAATTTTTGAGGTATTAATGTAACTTTAAAATGCCATTTTAGAAGTCTGCCATGGCAAAGGGATGTTTTATGAGGGTGATGTTTCATCATGAGAATGCCAACCTAGAAAATGAGTAATGGCTTCTTCCTTTATTTCTAAGTTTTATTGTCATAACAGTTTGGGTTTCCTTTGAGAAATTTGATAACAAAAAACTAGAGTCCCCACTAAATGGTTCCCCCAAGTCTGCATATCTCATTGGATACTAGATACTCTAGATTACAATTAGTTAACTTATTATAGTGACAATGTTGAAACTGTAGATCTCTGAGCATTTATTCATGCTCTCAGTTTTTAGTACAGTTAGGTAGCTTGATGGAAACACTGAGATAAAGAATGTCTCAGTTTAGATTGTTATAACAAATTACCATAGGCTGAGTGGCTTAACAAAAAGACAGTTATTTCTTAAAGTTCTGGAGCTGAGAAGTTTGAGATCAGGAGGTTAGCATGGTTGGTTTCTTACGAAGATCCTCTTCCTAGTGTACAGATGGCTGGCTTCTTGCTGTGTCCCCGTATGGCAGAAGCAAGCTGCCTTTTGTCCTTTCGTGAAAGTCGCTCAGTCATGTCCGACTCTTTGTGGAGACCCCATGAACTACACAGTCCCTGGAGTTCTCCAGGCCAGAATACTGGAGTAGGTAGCCTTTCCCTTCTCCAGGGGATCTTCCCAACCCAAGGATCAAACCCAGGTCTCCCGCATTGCAGGCGGATTCTTTACCAGCTGAGCTATTTCTTATAAGAGTGTTAATCCCTTTCAGGAAGGCTGCACCTCTGGACCTAGTCACCTCCCAAAGGTCTTATCTCTTTACCCCATCATATTGGGGGTTAGGATTTCGACATATAAATTTGGGCAGAGTGGGGGAGGGACACAAACATTCAGTCCATTGCAGAATTAAAAAAAAAAAGAATTAATAATTGCTTACTAGACTGCAGTGGGCTTCTCTATCAACTGTTCCCATGGTGAAAAGGGTGGGTCAGACCTTCACTCAAGTCTGCTCCCACCACATGGTAACTAGCCTGTGTCTTTCAACCCCACCACTTTTTGACTTGCTGACTTTCAAAGCATTTTCATTTACTACGTCCTTTGATACAAAGGAACAGTAATTGTTTGAAAGGCAGAACTTGCTGTGATCCCTTTCTTGGTATGTGTTTTAAATGAAGAGGTATTCTTTTCTAAACATAAGAGACCAAACTGTGTCTGTTGAGTCAAATTGCGTTCCCCCAGAAATGTGTATGTATTCACATAAATTGATATGGAAAACATTCAGAGCCTCAAAACATAAATAAAGAAGTAGATAGTTCATAAAAGCTAATTAATAGATGCAAGAAATAATGATTAACCTTGCTGTGAACAAAGCTCAGCTGTTCACAGTGCTCTCTCTGAGGAATGAGCTCCCCCTCGGTGGATTTGCCCTCTCCCGCGCCCCTGCACCTTGGAGGAAGCAGGAACAGGTAGAACCCAAAGGAAAGCAGCTTGCTGATAGGAAGTGCACTGGCCCAGAGGCAGGGACTCCAGGCATCCAGATCATACCCCAGCTTTGTCCTTAAAAGGGGATGGGAGGAGCCTGGTAGGCTTGGGGTCGCTAAGAGTCGGACACGACTGAGCGACGTCACTTTCACTTTTCACTTTAATGCATTGGAGAAGGAAATGGCAACCCACTCCAGTGTTCTTGCCTGGAGAATCCCAGGAACGGGGGAGCCTGGTGGGCTGCCATCTCTGGGGTCACACAGAGTCAGACACAACTGAAGTGACTTAGCAGCAGCAGCAGCAACATCTAGCAACAGTTATGCCCAATGTATGGTCCAGATCAGGCTGCTTAGCATGCTTTCATCTTTTCTGACCTTGAAATAGCAGAGACTGCCTGTATAAATTGCACTTGATTCTAAGGGCTTCCCAGGTGTCTTGGTGGTAAAGACTACACCTGCCAATGCAGGAGATGCAAGAGATGTGGATTTGATCCCTGGGTTGGGAAGATCCCCTGGAGAAGAAAATGGCACCTTACTTCAGTATTCTAACCTGGAAAATTCCATGGACAGAGGGGCCTGGCAGGCTACAGTCCATGGGGCTGCAAAGAGTTGGACATGACTAAGTGACTGAACATACACACACACACATATAAACACACACTTTAAAGTCCTAGGATCCATGCCTGACTCATCTTGTTTTATAGATGCCAGCACCTCTCACCATGCTCTTTGCAAATATTCAGTGATGTTTTGTATAATGGATGAGAACTTTATGCTAATATATATATGCTACTTAATATGTCAGCTGCTAATAGGTCTTGACTGCCTAAGTATTGATGAAAACTTAAGCTCAACAGAGATACTTTTGCAAACTACTGAATAATTTGACAATGATAACCCAATGGTCATATGGCCATTCATGGTTTTACAGCTCAAAGATATCCATTTTTCATTTTTCAGTGCCATGGATTCCAGTGATTCCATGCAATATCCTGAATTACTTCAGTCTTGTCCATGGCCAAAAGATTTGCCTTTTCGGCCTCCAGAAGACAGTATTTATTCACACCCAGGCTCAACAATAGGTGATACTGAGGATCATGCCCTAAAAGGTATGAGTCATTTACATATGGTTCTCTTACAGATATTCATATTATATCTATTTTCCACTGTCTTTCTGTTTTCTGATTTTTTAAAAATTAAATAAGTGTTTTACATGAGAATCCATCCGTTGAGGCAGGATGGGTTATTTATCCCACGTTGTAGCAGATGAGAAACAAAGTTTGAAAAGATCCAGAATGTGCCCAGGATTACTTAGCGATTCGGGGTGGTCGCTGCTGCTTGGCTCATCTGACCACACTACCTGCAGGGGTGTTGTGGAGCGAGAGGTGCTATTTTATTAATAGCAGCTTGGGCTTCATTCAGTGAAGGTGAAGAAAAGCAGAGAAGGTTTCATGTTACTGACCAATCTCCTGCTCCGGGGGTCTGGCAGAATGCTGATGGTTCAGGGCTTGAAGGATCAGACAGCCCCCACTCCCCTTCACCACCTCTTTACACTCAGCTGCCCAACAGACTTGTGAGTGTGTATCACCTAGCTCAGACAGGATGATCATTGCATTTTTGTCTCCGGCACTGTTCATAAAGGACACTGAGTAAAGACTTGAAACAATGTGGGGAGACTGAAGGGCTGGAGGCGAAAATGGAAAAGGGAGAGAGTAGCCCGTATGGGGTTCTGAGAGTGATTGAGGGAGATGAATAAATTGGGGGGAATTCTCTAGGACCTGGAGGCAAGGAGCCACCATGAGCAACCTGAAGTGGGGTGGGGTGACCTGCTTGAGCCCAGAAGACTGGAGGATTGCCTGCTTGCTCAGGTGACCATGGGAACCAGAAGGAGGGTACAGACGTGTTAGGTCACCAGCAACAAGAGGACACAGTAGGTGGCATTCTCCAGAAGGGAGGTCCTGAATCAGGCACCTTCTAACCATTTCTCTTCAGGTGGTGTCTTCAGGACAGCTGACCAAGTATCTTCAGGGATTTTACTCATAAGGGTGGACATCAACTGTAAGAATTAGAATCTGTTGAACTGGTTAGTGGTGAAGAACCGCCCTGCCAATGCAGAAGGTGCAAGAGATGCACATTCAATCCCTGGGTCAGCAAGACCCTCTAGAGGAGGGAATGGCAACCCACTCCAGTATTCTTGCCTGGAAAATTCCATGGACAGAGGAACCTGGCAGGCTAGTCCTTGGGATCACAAGAGTCAGACCCAACTGAGCCTAGCACACGGCCTGAAACAAATAGACTGCCAGGTATTTCTCCAGCAAAGATGGGTTTATTGGGGCTTAAGCTGAGAACTGCAAAATTAGGGGTCTACAACCGCAACCGTCTACATGCAAGGCCTCACAAGGCAAAGGAAGGGGAAAGCTTTTACAGGGAGGGAACGCAAGTTGGGAGCGCTTTACTAAACAGAGCCCATGGTTTTTCATTGCCTGCGTCCGTCCCAAGAAAGAGGAGACTTTCTTCCTCCTGGTGGGCTCTGCTGTGGTCACAGGACACAACAGCTCCAACTTCATTTAACTGAGATTTCTATTTATTAATATATATTTTTACAAGTCCCAAGCCTCACATTCCAGGAAATAATCCCAACTTCTCAGGTAGGCATACTGTGTCATCGCACAGGATGTGGGAAGTGCTCTGGGAACCCTTTAAAGGCTGTGAGCGGCCACTTCAAAGCCTGAGGAAACACAGGAGCCCTGGGCCAAATGTGCCCCCAAGGTCCATCATGGTTCTGGCCTCCCACAGGACGTGTTCCCAGACCTTTCCCATCTCATTTCCCCTCCTCTGCCTGTCTCCTTCCTTATAAGTGGAATCCTTAGAGTTGAAAACTATATTCCAAACCTAGTCTAGCCAGAGCAAAGGGGGGATGCTACCTGCGGGGCAGGGCTGTGGAAAGAATATTGCATTAGGGATCAGAAGACCTGGGTTCCTGTTCCATTTCTACATTGGGCTGGCTGCACAGTGTTGGGCAAATCAATTAATGTCTGAGCCTTAGAATTAATAAGATGTCTCACAATGATATAGTAATATCCTGTATTACTATAATATATATATTATGAGACATAATGTGATAATACAGGACCAGCAAGATGGGGTGTGGTGTAAGTAAGAAGTTAAGTGCTAGATACCTGCCAAGTATTATGATTGTAAATTTTTACACACATAGAAGATTGTGGTTATTTTCTAATGTAATGTTTTGGGGAGATTTATTTCACTGGAATAAATTAGAATGAATGAATGGAATGAATAAAATTGAAATGGGCGAAGTTTTCCTATTTCTTGATCTGCATTGTGATCTTGTGTTGAAAACTGGGCATTTGAAAAAGCAGCTACCTCTCTCAAGGTGTAGACTGGCTCAGTGCAGGGGAAGCCCTTCACTAACGAGGAGGGTGTGTCCTGAGCCCAGGATCAGCCCAGCCTGAAGGACCGAGGGCTTTTCAGTCCCTTCCTGGGCATGCCCTTTCCCTGGATCTCTGGGGGTGCTTTTTTTTCTTTTCCAGTTCCCCAGTATACACAGATACTTTTAAATGAGTGTATTAATTTTCCTAAATGTCTTCTTGGAGTCTTAGCTGTTCTCTTGTGTTCCGCAAGTAGAAATCCCTTGTCCCAGTCATCTTCGAGTCTGTGCCTCCTGTGGGGTTTTCCAGGAGCCCTGCCCACTGCTTGCTGTGGCTTCCTCTACCCTGAGATCCCACTTCTAGCCATCTGGGCTCCGAGTTAGGTGATGCAGACACCCATAAGGCTGCCCCTAGATGGGTTAGAATATTACTCTCTCTGATTCTCATGAGAGAGCTGGGAGCCAGACCTCTCTTCCCTCAAACTGTACTTTAACCCCCTGGAAGGGGGAGAGACAAAGATGAGCAAAAACTTCATTAGATTTCCTACCCTTGTGCATATGGTTTTTTCATGACTGGGTATTCACTTGGTCACTATGGATTGCTGACTGATTTCCAGAACTGCTATACAGTTATTTTAGCTAGTCTCTAGTTATTCATTTAATGTTTCCCTGGGAGAATAAGGGCCTGGAACTTCCTAACCTGCCATCTTGCCAACATCTTTCCATGGTTATCTTCTTAGAAATCACAACACACTACTGGTTCTCGGTCAGTTAAACCCATATATATATACACATAAATATTTTTTACCCTACAAACTGCCAAAGTTTTTATTATGCAATATATGTGCCATTGATTATATATATGCAACTTTTATCTTTAGCTTTTGTTATTTTGGTTTCAGTCCAGCATTCCAACTTGATTAGATCGTGTGGGGTCTTTATTCATCTTCCATATTTACTTCTATAGTTT
Organism: Oryx dammah; assembly: GCF_014754425.2. Lineage (NCBI taxonomy): Eukaryota > Metazoa > Chordata > Mammalia > Artiodactyla > Bovidae > Oryx > Oryx dammah. Next base: position 98,114,409 of record NW_024070202.1, read on the forward strand.
GGGCCTTCCCAGGTGGTGCTAATGGTAAAGAATCCACCTACCAATGCGGAAGATGTAAAAGACGCAGGTCCAATCCTTGGGTTGGGAAGATCTCCTGGAGTAGAGAATGGCAACCCACTCCAGTATTCTTGGCTGAAAAATTCTGTGGACAGAGGAGCCTGGCGGGCTACAGTCCGTGGAGCTGCAAAGAGTCAGATGTGACTGAACCACTGTGCTCATAGGTTTCTGTTAAGCCAGCAAGCATGCCACTGGGCCTTTGTCATGGTCTCTCTCAACACTGGCACCTAGGACTTGGCCAAGAGTAACGTCCTGTGACAAGTCTCTGGAGTCTCGTGTCTAGGGAAAGTCTACCTGCTTTGTGACTGTTACTCACATCTCTCTAGTGTATTCACAAGAGAAACTTTGATGTGTGCCTTGCATCATATCAGTCATATTTGCTAACTCAGAGGTCATCAAGATCTCTGTAAGGGGCCAGATAGTAAATACTTTTGGTTTTGTGGCCATATAGACTTCTTAGCAGCTACTCATCCCTACTATTGCATTGTGAGAACTGCTATAGACAGTATGTAAATGAATGGGTGTGGGCTGGGTTCCATTAAACTTTTTTACTAAAATGTCTGCAGACCAGATTTTGCCTATGGGCTATAGGTTGTTGACCCCTACCAAAGTAAAAGGGAAATTAAATTAATTCGGAATCATTTTTCTTTGCAAATCTCTTCCAACACTTATCACTCACTACATTGCTTTCTGAATGCACAAACCATTTCTTTCAGTTCAGTTCAGTTTAATCGCTCAGTTGTGTCCAACTCTTTGTGACCCCATAGACTGCAGCACACTCAGCTTCCCTGTCCGTCCCCAACTCCTGGAGCTCGCTAAAACTCATGTCCATCAAGCTGGTGATGCCATCCAACCATCTCATCTTCTGTTGTCCCCTTCTCCTCCTGCCTACAATCTTTCCCAGCATCAGGGTCTTCTCCAATGAGTCAGTCTTCACATCAGGTGGCCAAAGTATTGGCGTTTCAGGTTCAGCATCAGTCCTTCCAATGAATATTCAGGACTAATTTCCTTTAGGATGGACTGGTTTGATCTCCTTGCAGTCCAAGGGACTCTCAAGAGTCTTCTCCAACACCACAGTTCAAAGACATCAATTTTTCGGTGCTCAGCTTTCTTTATAGTCCAATTCTCACATCCATACATGACTACTGGAAAAACCATGGCCTTGACTAGACAGACCTTTGTCGGCAAAGTAATGTCTCTGCTTTTTAATATGCTCTCTAGGTAGATCATAGCTTTTCTTCCAAGGAGCAAGCATCTTTTAATTTCATGGCTGCAGTCACCGTCTGCAGTGATTTTGGAGCCCAAGAAAATAAAGTCAGTCACTTAAACTACTGCACAATTGCACTCATCTCAGATGCTAGTAAAGTAATGCTCAAAATTCTCCAAGCCAGGCTTCAGCAATAAGTGAACCGTGAACTCCCTGATGTTCAAGCTGGTTTTAGAAAAGGCAGAGGAACCAGAGATCAAATTGCCAACATCCGTTGAATCATGGAAAAAGCAAGAGAGTTCCAGAAAAACATCTATTTCTGCTTTCTTGACTATGCCAAAGCCTTTGACTGTGTGGATCACAATAAACTGTGGAAAATTCTGAAAGAGATGGGAATACCAGACCACCTAACCTGCCTCTTGAGAAATCTGTATGCAGGTCAGGAAGCAACAGTTAGAACTGGACATGGAACAACAGACTGGTTCCAAATAGGAAAAGGAGTATGTTAAGGCTGTATATTGTCACCCTGCTTATTTAACTTCTATGCAGAGTACATCATGAAAAACGCTGGACTGAAAGAAACACAAGCTGGAATCAAGATTGCCAGGAGAAATATCAGTAACCTCAGATATTCAGATGACACCACCCTTATGGCAGAAAGTGAAGAGGAGCTAAAAAGCCTCTTGATGAAAGTGAAAGAGGAGAGTGAAAAAGTTGGCTTAAAGCTCAACATTCAGAAAACAAAGATCATGGCATCCGGTCCCATCACTTCATGGGAAATAGATGGGAAAACAGTAGAAACAGTGTCAGACTTTATTTTTGGGCGCTCCAAAATCACTGCAGATGGTGACTGCAGCCATGAAATTAAAAGACGCTTACTCCTTGGAAGAAAAGTTATGACCAACCTAGATAGTATATTCAAAAGCAGAGACATTACTTTGCCAACTAATGTCCATCTAGTCAAGGCTATGGTTTTTCCAGTGGTCATGTATGGATGTGAGAGTTGGACTGTGAAGAAGGCTGAGCACTGAAGAATTGATGCTTTTGAACTGTGGTGTTGGAGAAGACTCTTGAGAGTCCCTTGGACTGCAAGGAGATCCAACCAGTCCATTCTGGGAGATCAGCCCTGGGATTTCTTTGGAAGGAATGATGCTGAAGCTGAAACTCCAGTACTTTGGCCACCTCATGCAAAGTGTTGACTCATTGGAAAAGACTCTGATGCTGGGAGGGGTTGGGGGCAGGAGAAGAAGGGGACGACCGAGGATGAGATGGCTTGATGGCATCACGGACTCGATGGACGTGAGTCTGAGTGAACTCTGGGAGCTGGTGATGGACAGGGAGGCCTGGCGTGCTGCGATTCATGGGGTCACAAAGAGTCGGACACGACTGAGCGACTGAACTGAACTGAACTGTTTCCATTGTTTCTCCATCTATTTGCTATGGAGTGATGGAACCAGATACCATGATCTTAGGTTTTTGAACCATTTCTTTAATAAACCTGAATTTGCTAAGGATTAAACTCAGGTGTGGAGAAGGCAATGGCAACCCACTCCAGTACTCTTGCCTGGGAAATCCCATGGACTGGTGGGCTGTAGTCCATGGGTGGTGAAGAGTTGTACATGACTGAGCAACTTCACTTTCACTTTTCTGCACTGGAGAAGGAAATGGCAACCCACTCCAGTGTTCTTGCCTGGAGAATCTCAGGGACGGGGGAGCCTGGAGGGCTGCTGTCTATGGGGTCACATAGAGTTGGACACGACTGACGCGACTTAGCAGCAGCAGCAGCAGCAGCAGCAGCAGCAAACTCAGGTGTGCCGGTTTGTCAATCTTTATTTTTGTCTTCTAAGTGGCAGTATCATTTACCTCCAATGCTTTTCTTATGGTGATAAATTCTCAAAGACAAGAGAGTCTGAAAATTACTCCTGTTTTTTCAGCGCCCTGAGAGGCAGCTTACCTGGGTCTGAAAAAGGAACTGACTGAGAAGGGAGGCTGACCCTGCTGCTCTCTGCATTCTTCCTACAGGCCTTTGTTTAAGGTGTTTTTATTACCCTTTCCAGCTTAAAAAAAAATCTCCATGGTGAACAAGAGAAGAACATGAGGAGGAGCCTTTTTGTTTTCTTTTTTTTGTCCTCTGTTAACACAATATCATCGTCTCAAGGAGTGTGCTCTTCTTGCTCTGAATATACCTTGAAAGTGAAAGTCGCTCAGTCATGTCCGACTCTTTGCACCCCCATGGACTATACAGTCCCTCAATTCTCTAGGTCAGGATACTGGAGTGGGTAGCCTTTCCCTTCTCCAGGGGATCTTCCCGACTCAGGGATTGAACCCAGATCTCCAGCATTGCAGGTGGATTCTGTACCAGCTGAGCCATAAGGGAACATACCTTAAAAAAGGCCCATATTGCCTTTAACTTTGGGATTGCATTGCTTTGCCTGATAAACTGAATCTTCCCAATCCTACAGGTCATTCTGTTTTGCTCACTTCCTATAGAATCCTCTAGCCTCACTCTCTTAGTTCTTCTTACTCTGCTTTTTCTGCCCACTGAGAATGCAGCTTCCCCTGTTGCCAGCATGCTTCCACCTTCAGTCTCTATCTTCCAAACTCCTCCTGCTTCCACAGTCCCTGAAGGGACCTAGCTCCATGGTTCATCCTGTGTCCTCATCCTTGGTGAACAAGCCAACCTTAAGAGTATTAGATAAGGTTTCTCTAGGAAGGACTTCAGAGTGTGTGTGTGGTGGGGGGATTCTGTGAGTGTCTGTGTTAAGTTTGCTCATATATGATTGAAAAGGAATATGTGCAGGGCATTGTTGCAGAAGGTATGAGCAGGGTAGAAGAATAGCATAGGAACTGCTTGCTGTGGCCACCTTCGGGTCATTGCACGAGTCTATACAACCCACGGTTTGTCTAACCACACACATGATATATTCTCAACCTTATCCCTATTTTTCTTATTTGGATGTCATTAATTCTTTATAGTTTGTTATGAATGCATTCTAAAAATTATTCTGTTTTTTATGTCATGCAATAAAAAATGCTTATTTTCTTTGTTTAGCGTACCAAGGCATTAACCATACATACTGTATTTTTTTCCTTAATGTTTTACAGCACTATATAAAGCATTTCCACATGGAAAAGGTTCTCTCCAGCATAGAAGACACACGGTCCCAGCCATCAGTCGCCCAGGTTCCAACATCAAACCCACCCTCCCTCCGATACCTCAGGGCCGCAAGTAGGCCAATATTCAATGTTTGACCTTAATGTGGAAAATTCTCTCTGATCATGTTTAGTCCCTCTGTCTTACCTGGCCATGCATCCTGGCTATTCCTCACTCAACCAACTACCTACAAAAGAATGTTCTATGTGCCCTAATTCTCTCAATCAGTTTCTTTTGTGATTCTCTGAATAGTATCTATCTTTTTTCAAATGTAAGTTATTCTTAGCTTTTATTAATGTAATTTCAGTTTTTCCCATAGCTATGAATGACTCTTCCAGCTGCTTCCTGCTCCGAAATATCAGATGGCAAAAATCTCCTAAGATCTCTGCCTTGCTACATGCATAGTGGTTTGGGGATAAAGCCAATGGAGATTGTGGTCTTAAAATTTCAACATGTCCATTTATAACATTAGTGTCTACTTTACAGGATTGAAATAGTTTGTTCTTCTCACTATGAAAAAATTATAGCATTCCATTTAACTTCTGACCAGCATGATATCTCAACTTGCTTTAGCAATATGAAGAAATAAAGAGTATCAGGTATTTCTTTTATTTTACCCTTTTTAGACTCTGATTATGAAAAGTTTATAAACAATTTTCATCATCTTTGTAGTTTCACTTCCTACTATCTGCAAAAAAAATTTTTTAATGGTTATAGATGAAGCTGGTATTCAGCTGATACATGTGAGCAAGACTTACCAGGTTGTTAAAATGTTGAAGCACATCCCTTTGGATTGGCAAATGGCCTCTCCTCTGAATCCTCTATGCATGATGGTTCATGGGAACCAGAGCCTTCACATAGTATTGCACTGATTGTTAAATATGTTAAATATCAAAATCTGCTAATGTTTTCCTTTTTAAAAAATAGCAAAACCAAAAAAAATAAATAAATAAAAAAAATAAAAAAAAATAGCAAAACCTCCTTCAATAACCCTCTTTGCTATAACTCAGATTTGGATGTAACATGATATGCTGTTGGCTCCTATCTTCCACCTAGCCCTATTCTCAACTGGAGCTGGTTAAATTCTTCTCTTGGGGGTGGGTGGGAGAGGATGGGAGGGGGAACACGGAGGAGAGTAATAGGCTGAGCCAGAGAAGGGAGGCAATGGCCTCTGGAGAAGTAGGGGTTCAGAGAGTGGGTCTCATGCCCCAAGAACCTTAGAAAATAAGATTCACCAGCATCATCTAATCTTCTTAAATGTTATTATGAAATATTTTAGACATACTGGAAGGTATAAAAATAATAGTTTCAATTTCAGACAATATGGAAGAGATGCCTTTCAAAATTTTCTCCTACTATGCACAGCTAAAAAAATGTAAGATTGAGAGACAGAAGGGAGGAGGCAGAGCACTGAGGACACTGAGACTTGAGTAATGACATAGTGGTGATTTCTCTGGGTTTCCTTTTGCCATAGACGTTTCCTTTACTGGGCGCTGGAGAAGCTACACTCCCACAACACTAATGATACAGACAACAAAAGTTCCAAAAAAGAGCCTGCTCTCTCTAGCTGAAAGACTAGGGAAGGAGCAGACTAGCAGCACAGAAACCTTTTAGACAAGAACTGCTTTACTCCAGCTAAACACTGTGAATAAAGTCATGGCCCCATTCTTACTCTCACTCTTGTTAGCAAATTGTTGTTCAGTCTCTGAGTCATATCGACTCCTTGCAACCCCATGAACTGCAGCATGTCAGGCTTCCCTGTCCTTCACTATCTCCTGGAGTTTGCTCAAACTCATGCCCATTGAGTCAACGATGCCATCCAACCATCTCATCATCTGTTGCCCCCTTCCTCTCCTTCCTCAATCCTTCCCAGCATCTGAGCAAATGCTTTCACCTTTACCTAGCTATAATGATGCTCGCCTTCTCCTCCCTGCTATGATAGTATCAGAACATTTTTTTTTTTTGGAAAGCCAGGACATTTACCACCACCTAGTGTTGAGAACCCTCTCTCAGATCATTTGAATTATCCTATAAATATATTACAGGAGTTGAATAATTAAAGAATTCTTAATTGAACTATGGAAAAGAAATCTCCAGATCCAGATGCTTTCACTGGATAATTTTACCAAGTGTTACAAAAGAATTCATACCAATTCTACATTATCCCTTTCAGAAAGTGAAAAAGAAAAGAACAATTCCCAATTTATTTTCTGAGGCAAATATCCCCTGATACCAAAATGAGACAGATCATGAAAAGCTGCAAAAATGCTTTAACAAAATTTCAGCAAATCAAATTGAGCAATACATAAAGAGTTATACAGCATGACCAAGCAGAGTTTAATCCAAGGATGTAAGGCTGATTCACTCACTAGTTGAAATGAACCAATGTAATCTACCATAATAACAGACTAAACAATAAAAATTACATGATCAGATCAATTAATGCAGCATAAGCATTTAACAAAGATTAATATCCATTCATGATAAAATCTTGGCACAGAGGAGACCTTCTTCTATTTGATAAAGACTTTTTGGTACATGTCTCTATCCTTAAACAACATACACTTTTATTCACCATGACTTTAACAGTATACTGTATATATTCATCAATTAACTTTTTCTCAACTTTACGTTTGTGGGTTTATTCCATGAACATTGTATTGGTTTAGTTTTTAGGTTTTTCACTGCTGTATAATATTTCACTATTAGAATATACCACAGTTTATCCACTTTCTTGCTAATGAATGCTATTTTTTTTCTACTATAAAAGGTGCAGCTAAAAAATTCTTATCTATGTGTGAAATTGCTGTGTTATTAGTATATAGATCTTTAACTTATGGCTTTGGGCTTCCCTGGTGGCTCAAACGGTAAAGACTCTGCCTGCAGTACAGGAGACCTGGGTTTGATCCTTGGGTTGGGAAGATCCCTTGGAGAAGGGAATGGCAACACACTCCAGTATTCTTGCCTGGAGAATCCCCATGGACAGAGGAGGCTGGTGGTCTACAATCCATGGATTCACAGAGTTGGACATGACTGAGCAACTAACACTTTCACTTTCTTTTCAGATATGGTTATACTGGTTATTCTAATACGTCCTCACAAATATGTAAGAGTTTTTATTTTCCCACATCTTTAGCAACAAGTGGGATTGACAATCTTTTTATTGCTAATCCAATAGGTGATAATGTAAATTCATTGTGGTGCTTTGGATTTCTCCAAAGTTGAACATTTTTTATGAGTTTTTTGGCCAATTATGGCTTTTCGGTGAGTTGCCTACTTACACGTCCTGTTCAATTTTAAATTGAATTATCTTTTTCTTATCAATTCGCAGGATTTATTTATATATTCTAGTTATTAAGTCTTTAGTTATATGAATCACATATCTTTTCAAAGGCTTTGTCTTTTCACCTTTTAAAAATGTTATATTTTAATGAATAAAAATTTTTAATATGGCCAAATGTTTCAACCATTTTCTTGATACTGCACTTTTTTTCTGTCTCATATATTCATTTCCTGTGTTGACTGCAACTGTAGTCCCTTAGATATTATTCTAAATGCTTTTTTCTAAACAATTTTGCCTTTCCAATTTAGGTCCACACCTGCAATGGATTTATGTGTACAGTGTGAGGTAGGGATTAATTTTTTTCCAGTTGTTCCACCTCTTTTTCTCTCTAATCTGTAAGACCATGTCTCACATATTATTTCCATAAATGCTTGGGTCTATTTCTGGGTTTTCTGTTCTATGTTACTGTTTTATTTGCTATACATTTATAATAAGACTTACAACCTGGTAGGACAAGTGGTGTACTTTTATTTTCCTCAAAATTATCTTGACTACTCTTCACATTTTGCTGTACCAAGTAAGTTTGAGTGAGTGATAGTTGCTCAGTCGTGTCCAACTCTTTGCAACCCAATTGGACTATAGCCTGCCAGGCTCCTCTATCCATGGAATTCTCCATGCAAGAATACTGCAATGGGCTTCCATTCCCTTCTCCAAGGGATCTTCCCAACCCAGGGATTGAACCTGGGTCTCCTGCATTGCAGGTAGTTTCCTTACTATCTGAGCCACCAGCTGCTGCTGCTAAGTCTCTTCAGTCACGTCCGACTCTGTGCGACCCCACAGACAACAGCACACAGGCTCCACCATTCCTGGGATTCTGCAGGCAAGAACACTGGAGTGGGTTGCCATTTCCTTCTCCAATATGTGAAAGTGAAAGTGAAGTCGCTCAGTCATGCCCAACTCTTAGCGACCCCATGGACTGCAGCCTACGAGGCTCCTCCGTCCATAGCAGGGAAGCCTACTAATAAGAGACATTTCTAAGTATAAAGACAGGTCAACTTTAAAAGTGTCAGCAGATACATGCTTGACTTTATCTTATCATCTATAGACAATACATTAGAATGTGTGATGAATCCATACATCTTTTCCAAAGGAATACCCAAAACAGAAGTAGCAGTAAATGTAGCAAAAACGTCAGTCAGTCAGATGAAATAATTTAGATGAAGCTTGAAGACAAGATGAAGCTTGTCTCTCTCAAACAAACGGGGACTGGCAAGTGGTCAGGAATGAAATACAATGTGCTTTTAACTTTGTATGAAAAATAACATACAGTTCTATGTTGGTGAACATAGTTCTGGTTTTGCCACATAAATCCTCTACTTCAAGTAATTTTAGAATTTTTTAAACTTACCAATACCTTATTTGAAGTTAATTAGAATCACATTTAGTTCATAAATTTGGGAAGGCTTATTTTCTTTATGATATTGAATCTCCCTTCCTATACACATGCTCCCTTTGTATAAACTTTAATTCCTTTAATAAAGTTATATACTTTTCTCCATAAAGGATATATGTATCTTTAGGTTTTATTCCTAGGTATCTTTTATTTTGGTCATTTTAAGTGGAATATTCTTTAAGATTATATTTTCTATGATTGATATATGGGATGTAATTCATTCCTATAGTTATGTATTATTTATTCTAACAGTATATTTGGAGATTATTTCAGGATTCCATCCAGATATCATCAAAAATGAAAATTTTTTCCCTTCTTTACATTCGTATTATTATTCTCTTTTGAAAATTTCATTTCATCATTTTCTTCTTTTAAAAACTTCCCTGAAGAGAACCTCTAAATTCAATGTTGAATGGAGACAATGATAGTGGACATCCTTGTCTCACTTCTGATTTTAAAAGGAATTTTTCTAATGCTTCATTATATTAAGTGTGAAATTTGCTGTAGATTTTTGGCAGATAATCACCTTTGGAAAATAGAATTTTCATTTAATTCCTGGATTACCATACATTTTACCATGAATGAGTATTGAAAAAAAAATGTGTTTTCTTTTTTGTAGGGCACAGAAATCTGAGGTATGTATTATATGAATTCAATCATATCACTTGTATTATTCAAACAGTTATTTTCTTAGTTTTTCCTACTTATACTGAAACATTAAAAAAAAATGCCCTCTCACTATGACTGGATTCCCCTCCCCTCCCCTCCCTTCTTCCTTCTTTTTTTTTTTCCTTCCTCCTTCCCTCCCTCCCTTCCCAGATTACCTGTTGATTGTAGAAAAGTTAGTGGTATCTAAAAGACATGCTTAGAGAAGCATCAAAAGAAACATCACACAAATTAGAAAAACAGCAGAGCAGAAATTTTATAATCAGACAAAATAAGAGGTCAAGATAACAATCATTAAATGATACATAAAACACCCTTTTCCATTAAAATAGGCACATCCCATTACCAAGGGGTAACAGTCATGAACGCTTAGAAATTGAATTATATAACATCAAAGTATATAAGGCAAAAAAAAAGTTAGAAATGTAAATTGCTTTCTATCTGAATCAAAGTGCTCTCATCCATAAATCTAGGATTATAACAGGTTTGCCTGTCAGGACTTTTTGATGGTTAAGCTAAGTGATGTGTGTATAGTGAGTGAGTACAGATACCTCAGGCCACAAACTCTTAAGTCAAATCCAAAGTGAAAGAAATTTAATCTTATTCTCTATCAATTCAGGACAATCTTAATTCTGTTGCCTCTCCCTTGCTTTTAACCTGGGATCTCATCCAACTTCTAGGGGTTTATAGAGTTTTCAAGGCATCAGCAGAAAGCATCTGGTTCCTGCATTAATGAGAAAGTCTTGGGGTCTTGCCTGCTCTCCAGGGACCATGCCTGTAGCTGCTTACATGCCCTATTATTTTGACCACTCCAGGTATGTCGACTCTTTTATTATTTTCTAATGTAACTTTGATTACCTTTATGAAAGCACATAATAAACCCACTGCTCTGTTGTACCAGTCTGGGGCAAAGGGTGTGTCTTAGTGCCTCTCTCCCCCTGATTCCCTTGCAGTCTTCTTTCTTTGCCAAGTTCCCAGAACATGGATATATTGGGAACTCGGTCAATTGGCTACCTGGTAGAGCTTCATATGGGAAGCCAAACACTGGGACCCTATTCTTCAAGTCCCAAGTTCAAATAGGATTTCTGTTGTATCCTAGACCTTGAAGTTGTCTCTGGAGTAATGGTTCTCAGCTTGATCCGCAAGTCACTCTCTCCATAAGTTTAAAAAACACCCATATCCAGGCTCCATCCCAAGTCAGTTAGATAAGGATCTCTGTGTGTGTGTGATTCCAGCGGGGGGGAGGCGTTAAGGCATTGTATTTTTTTTAAATTACCACGGCTTCTGGAGGATTGAGTCAGGGGGCTTTTCTAGAATGATTTTATCAAATGTATTTTTTTTTGTCTTTAACAGATGACTCACCATCTCATCATCTCTTAATAGTATAAACTATAACTTTTTAATGTTTATATTGTTAAATTTTTATTGAAGTATAGTTGATTTACAATGCTTCAGGTATACATTAAAGTGATTCAGTTGTACATATATATATATAGAAATATACGTATTCTTTTTTAGGTTCTTTTCTAGTATAGATTATTAGAAGATATTGAATATAGTTCCCTGTGCTATAGAGTAGATCCTTGTTGTTTATTTTATATACTGTATAAAATAATATAGTATAGTATTATATATTATATAGTTTATTTTATATATAGTAATGTATCTGTTAATCCCAAATTCCAAATTTGGCCTTCCCCCTACTTTTCCCTTTGGTAATGATAAATTTGTTTGCTGTATTTGAGTCTGTTTCATCAGTAAGTTCATTTGTATCATTTTTTAAGATTTCACATATAAGTGACATCATATGATATTTGTCTTTGACTTCACTTAGTATGATAATCTCTAGATCCACTCATGTTGTTAGAAATGGCATTCTTTTTTTAATTTATATTTTATGGCTAATATTCCATTGTATGTATGTACCACATCTTTATCCATTCATCTATTGATGGCTATTTAGGTTGCTTCCATGTCTTGGCTACTGTAAACCATTGTGGTTTGAACATTGAGGTTCTGCTTTGAAGGGTGGGGTACATGTATCTTTTTGAATCAAGAGTTTTTTCCAGATATAGGCACAGGCATGGGACTGTTGGATCATCAGTTCAGTTCAGTCGCTCAGCCGTGTCCAACTCTTTGCAACCCCATGAATCACAGCATGCCAGGCCTCCCTGTCCATCACCATCTCCCGGAGTTCACTCAGACTCACGTCCATTGAGTCCGTGATGCCATCCAGCCATCTCATCCTCAGTCGTCGCCTTCTCCTCCTGCCCCCAATCCCTCCCAGCATCAGAGTCTTTTCCAATGAGTCAACTCTTCACATGAGGTGGCCAAAGTACTGGAGTTTCAGCTTTAGCATCATTCCTTCCAAAGAACACCCAGGGCTGATCTCCTTTAGAATGGACTGGTTGGATCTCCTTGCAGTCCAAGGGACTCTCAAGAGTCTTCTCCAACACCACAGTTCAAAAGCATCAATTATTCGCTGCTCAGCTTTCTTCACAGTCCAACTCTCACATCCATACAAGGCCACTGGAAAAACCATAGCCTTGACTAGATGGACCTTTGTTGGCAAAGTAATGTCTCTGCTCTTGAATATACTATCTAGGTTGGTCATAACTTTTCTTCCAAGGAATAAGTGTCTTTTAATTTCATGGCTGCAGTCACCATCTGCAGTAATTTTGGAGCCCCCAAAAATAAAGTCTGACACTGTTTCCACTGTTTCCCCATCTATTTCCCATGTAGTGATGGGACTGGATGCCATGATCTTCGTTTTCTGAATGTTGAGCTTTAAGCCAACTTTTTCACTCTCCTCTTTCATTTTCATCAAGAGGCTCTTGAGTTCCTCTTCACTTTCTGCCATAAGGGTGGTGTCATCTCGATATCTGAGGTTATTGGTATTTCTCCCGGCAATCTTGATTCCAGCTTGTGCTTCTTCCAGCCCAGCATTTCTCATGATGTACTCTGCATAGAAGTTAAATAAGCAGGGTGACAATATACAGCCTTAACATACTCCTTTTCCTATTTGGAACCAGTCTGTTGTTCCATGTCCAGTTCTAACTGTTGCTTCCTGACCTGCATATAGGTTTCTCAAGAGGCAGGGCAGGTGATCTGATATTCCCATCTCTTTCAGAATTTTCCACAGTTTATTGTGATCCACACAGTCAAAGGCTTTGGCATAGTCAAGAAAGCAGAAATAGATGTTTTTCTGGAACTCTCTTGCTTTTTCAATGATCCAGCAGATGTTGGTAATTTGATCTCTGATTCCTCTTCCTTTTCTAAAACCAGCTTGAACATCTGGAAGTTCACGGTTCACGTATTGCTGAAGTCTGGCTTGGAGAATTTTGAGCATTACTTTACTAGCGTGTGAGATGAGTGCAATTGTACAGTAGTTTGAGCTTTCTTTGGCATTGCCTTTCTTTGGGATTGGAATAAAAACTGACCTTTTCCAGTCTTGTGGCCACTGCTGAGTTTTCCAAATTTGCTGGCATATTGAGTGCAGCACTTTCACAACATCATTTTTCAGGATTTGAAATAGCTCAACTGGAATTCCATCACGTCCACTAGCTTTGTTCATAGTGATGCTTTCTAAGGCCCACTTGACTTCACAATCCAGGATGTCTGGCTCTAGGTGAGTGATCATAGCATCGTGATTATCTTGGTCTTGAAGATCTTTTTTGTACAGTTCTTCTGTGTATTCTTGCCACCTCTTCTTAATATCTTTTGTTAGGTCCATACCATTTCTGCTTTTATCAAGCCCATCTTTGCATGAAATGTTTCCTTGGTATCTCTAATTTTCTTGAAGAGATCTCTAGTCTTTCCCATTCTGTTGTTTTCCTCTATTTCTTTGCATTGATTGCTGAGGAAGCCTTTCTTATCTCTTCTTGCTATTCTTTGGAACTCTGCATTCAGATGCTTATATCTTTCCTTTGCTTTTTGATCTTTTTTGATCTTCCTTTGCTTTTCACTTCTCTTCTTTTCACAGCTATTTGTAAGGCCTCCCCAGACAGCCATTTTGCTTTTTTGCATTTCTTTTCCATGGGGATGGTCTTGATCCCTGTCTCCTGTACAATGTCACGAACCTCAGTCCACAGTTCATCAGGCACTCTATCAGATCTAGTCCCTTAAATCTATTTCTCACTTCTACTGTATAATCATAAGGGATTTGATTTAGGTCATACCTGAATGGCCTAGTGGTTTTCCCTACTTTATTCAATTTAAGTCTGAATTTGGCAATAAGGAGCTCAGGATCTGAGCCACAGTCAGCTCCCAGTCTTGTTTTTGCTGACTGTATAGAGCTTCTCCGTCTTTGGCTGCAAAGAATATTATCAATCTGATTTCAGTGTTGACCATCTGGTGATGTCCATGTGTAGAGTCTTCTCTTGTATTGTTGGAAGAGGGTGTTTGCTATGACCAGTGCATTCTCTTGGCAAAATTCTATTAGCCTTTGCCCTGCTTCATTCTGCATTCCAAGGCCAAATTTGCCTGTTACTCCAGGTGTTTCTTGACTTCCTACTTTGCATTCCAGTCCCCTATAATGAAAAGGACATCTTTTTTGGGTGTTAGTTCTAAAATGTCTTGTAGGTCTTCATAGAACCGTTCAACTTCAGCTTCTTCAGCATTACTGGTTGGGGCATAGACTTGGATCACTGTGATATTGAATGGTTTGCCTTGGAAATGAACAGAGATCATTCTGTCATTTTTGAGATTGCATCCAAGTACTGCATTTCGGACTCTTTTGTTGACCATGATGGCTACTCCATTTCTTCTGAGGGATTCCTGCCCGCAGTAGTAGATATAATGGTCATCTGAGTTAAATTCACCCATTCCAGTCCATTTTAGTTCGCTGATTCCTAGAATGTCAACGTTCACTCTTGCCATCTCCTGTTGACCACTTCCAATTTGCCTTGATTCATGGACCTAACATTCCAGGTTCCTATGCAATATTGCTTTTTACAGCATCGGACCTTGCTGCTATCACTAGTCACATCCACAACTGGGTATTGTTTTTGCTTTGGCTCCATCCCTTCATTCTTTCTGGAGTTATTTCTCCACTGATCTACAGTAGCGTGTTGGGCACCTACTGACCTGGGGAGTTCCTCTTTCAGTATCCTATCTTTTTGCCTTTTCATACTGTTCATGGGGTTCTCAAGGCAAGAATACTGAAGTGGTTTGCCATTCCCTTCTCCAGTGGACCACATTCTGTCAAACCTCTCCACCATGACCCGCCCGTCTTGGGTTGCCCTGCGGGCATGGCTTAGTTTCGTTGAGTTAGACAAGGCTGTAGTCCTAGTGTGATTAGATTGACTAGTTTTCTGAGTATGGTTTCAGTGTGTCTGCCCTCTGATGCCCTCTTGCAACACCTACCGTCTTACTTGGGTTTCTCTTACCTTGGGCGTGGGGTATCTCTTCATGGCTGCTCCAGCAAAGCGCAGCTGCTGCTCCTTACCTTGGACGAGGGGTATCTCCTCACCGCCGCCCCTCCTGACCTTGAACGTGGAGTAGCTGAAGCTTCATTCTGTTCCCGATAGTGGCTACACCAAATTTATATTCCCACATAATTGTTATCATTACTAATTTGATAGTTGAAAATGTTAATTTATTGATTAGGTTTAATATTTTTCATATGCTTATTTTTTAATTAGTATTTCCATCTTGGTGAATTGTTGGTTCATATCTTTGTTACATTTTTATCCTAGGATGTCACTGTTTTTTTGTTATATTTTTATGAGAATTTTATGTATTAAATATTAACTAAGTGGCCCCTCTTGTTTTAAATATCCATCCCAATTTGTCATTGGTCCATATTTATTTTCAATAGAGAGGTTTTCAAAACTATGTTTTCTTATAAAGTGCTTATGATCATAAAATGTGTTCTGTAAAAGCAGTGCTTGTTCAATAGAGCTTTTGGTGATGATGGAAATATGTAAAAATATCTGCATTATCTGGTATGGCAATCAATAGCTCCAGGAGGCTGTTGAGCACTTGAAATATGGCTAGTGTGACTGAGGAACTGAATTCTTAAGTTTATTTACTTTTACTTAATTTAGATGTAAATAACTACATGTTACAAGTGGCTACTACACTGAGCAATTTTAAAGTACAACTCTAAAGAATTTATCATTGTAGTCTTAGGTTTTTTTTTGCCTGACAGTTATTTTGAGAATTCTTTTTCCTTATAAGTTCTAGCTTTGGTGGATTGTAATGAAGAAATGAAAATATGGCTTTTGTAATTTATATTTTATAAACTTTATTGATGTCCTTTATGCCTTGGCATGTGCTGAATTTTAAAAAATCATCAATGGGATTTAAAAGAAAGTCTATGGCATAAAATTTTGCTCCATCTACTAATTCACTTTTTTCTAATTTATATTATTCAAACAAGATATATCCTCTTATTTTTATCAACTTCCTCTGCCATAAATGATATTGGTATTATAGTATCTCTCTGTAGACTGTAGTTTTATTTCTGTCTCTTCTTAAATATCAAATAATTTTTTGCTATAGTAAATGTTTTCCCTTTATTTTCTTTGCTTTTTATAGTCTTTTAGTTTTCTTGCTATTTAAATTTTGATGTTATCTTAATCAGTTCATAAATACTCAGGACTATTTCATAATTAGGATTTCACCTTGTTTCAAAATAAAAGGGTCCTGAAAGAGTCCCGTATGTTTCATAGAATCCTTTTTGCTTTGAAGTTTCCTTTGATAGGATCAGGGCCGCCTCTGCTTATTTTTGTTTCGCTGATATATTTTACTCTATCTTCTTGTTCTTATTCTTTCTATGTAATTTGATTTTGGTCTCACTATTATAAGAAACATGCAGTCGGATGCTCTCTTCTTTAACTCAGTCTGAGTTTCTGCCTTTTATTTCAGGTGTGGAGCAAAACTATTTTTATTTCTTTTTAATACTGACGAGTTCAGTCCTTTTCCTATCATTTCTTCTCATATTTTGACAGGCTGTCTTTGTTAACCATTTCACTTACTGGTTTATGTCTTTTGCTATAAATTTTGTTCTTTTCATCTATAGTAATTTGAAAGGTATATTCCCCTCTACTCGGATGTATATCATGGAATTTAAAATGTCTGTAGTTCTCCCTGCCTTTTCCATTCCCACAATTATACATTTAATTAGGACTTTCGTTATTTTTAAAAAGTGTTTGTTTATTTTTGGTGGTGCTGGGTCTTTGCTGCTTTAAACAGGCTTTCTCTAGCTGCGGCGAGTGGGGGCTATTCTTCCTAGTCACGTACAGGCTTCTGTTTGTGGCGGCTTCTCTTGCCGCAGAGCACACAGTCTCTAGGCTCAGGGGCTTCAGTACTGTGGCTTGCAGTTTCTAGAGCCTGGGCTCAGTAGCTGCGGTGTACATGCTTTAGTTGCTCGCAGCTTGTGGAATCTTCCCAGACCAGGTATCGAACCTGTGCCCCTGCCATTGGTAGGCAGATTCTTTTCCACTCTACTAGCAGGGAAGCCCTACTTAGGAATTTTAGACTCAGTTTATAGAGCCTCACCTCTCTTTCTATTTTCCCCAAATAAATTTTAAGAGCTCTTTTGGCTTTATCCTCAATTCTTATGTTATTTTATTTCTCTCTGGATTTTTCACTAAAGTTGATGTTTACTACCAATTCTTTTATATGATTACTTTCTTACTGTCAAAACTTAAGCTAAAAAATCCTGAAGGGAAAGTGAGAGAAGGGGAGTATTTCAGAAAATAGTTCTAAAGTAATGGAGGAAATCTGATTTCTGTATTCTACTAGGAAAAGAAAGAAGTGAGAGCTGATGAACTCTTTTTGCATTTTAAAAATATTTATTCTGCTTTTCCCAAGTCATATTTTCTTTCTGCTCTCCCAGGATCCTGTACTCAATAAGTATTCTAAGATTTGGGGTGTGAACTTAACTTTAGATTTCATTCCTAGTACCAGTTGCTTTTGTTACTTTTGTTTTGTTTGCATTTTATAAGGGAAGTGTCCTTCATTATTTATTGAATGGGAAGTTAGGATAGGAGGCTGCTAATATGCTGCCATTTCAACCTAGACACATGCGTTTCAATTTCTAGGAAGCACAGCATTTTAAAAGTTCGTAAAGATATCTGTCTCTCTGTGTGGCCTACCACTGCATTCCAAAAAGGTCTGAGGACACATACAGTGGTGCCTTCAATTCAATCAGATAACACATGAAAAGGTAAGGATATTGAAGCAAAGAGGGGAAAGAGGATGCTTTAATATGTCAAGTGCAAACCCTAATTTTTAGAGGAAAATTGAGCAAAATTAAGCTTTCTAGTTGTTGTTCTGTCACTCAGTCGTGTCTGACTGTTTTAGACCCCATGGACTGCAGCACACCAGGCTTCCCTGCCCTTCACCATCTCCCAGAGCTTGCTCAAACTCACGTCCATTGAGTCAATGATGCCATCCAATTATCTCATCCTCTATTGTTCCCTCCTCCTCCCATCCTCAATCTTTGCCAGCATCAGGGTCTTTTCCAATGAATTGACTCTTCACATCACATGGCCAAAATATTGGAGCTTCAGCTTCAGCATCAGTCCTTCCAGCAAATATTCAGGGTTGACTTCCTTTAGGGTTGACTGGTTTGATCTTAGTCACAGTACAAAATAAAGCACGATCAGTGCCACAGTTTCATGATTCATGGTGACCTTAACATAAGACAAGTTGTTGCCCAGGAGCAGCAATAGCCTTTATTGATAATGAAACTTGGGGAATTTTTCTCTCCTTGTTCTCCCAAAGTGGGTGCTGTCTGAACACATGGGCCATATTCTCCATATCATGTAGGCATTGAATAGTCTGTTTGACACAGCCATTTCTTAGAATGTCCAGCGATGCAGACTATATAAAATTGCTTGAGAGGCCCTATCTAAATAGGTAGAGAGGCACTAAAACATAATTGTTATTAACTATGTAAGGCTGCTGTCCAAATTCCTGAGTTCAAGCCCTGGTTCAGCCATCACCTTGGAGTCTGACCTTAGGCAACTCACTCATGTCCCTGTTTCATCCACTGCCAGGCTCAGCCATGGAAGGACTGGTGGAAATGTCCTTTTACAGACTGGAGAGTGGGGTAGAGGTGTGGAGTTGTAATTAATCACGTTGTAATGAATGAGGTCTCCAACCTCAAGTCTCCAACTCCCTGTGGTGGGTCTTGGTGGAAAATTAATAATCAAGTGGTGGAAAACTGAAGGAAAAAGAAAGTATTCCATCAATTCCGAGAGACACATTTTAAAAAATATTTTAAAAATCAGGGCACATTTTAAAATTGATGGCATGCCATAGCTGAATTGGCAGCGTTGTTTTTCTTGGTGGAATATAAAATGATCATGTATGTTATAATCTATAACACCTTAGATTCAATAAAATATGATAGTGGTAATTATTGCAAGAGACCAGCTTTTCATCAGGGACAGCTAAGGTCTGATTGTGGAGGTAGGATGGACTCCTCTAAACTTCTGGAAATCCAAGAGGGTGATGGCTGTCCAGTTGGGGCTCTGTCAAAGAAGGTGGTCAGCAGAAGTATGGCTCTCCCATTTAGAAAAGAAGTCCGACTAGGGTTAACCTTGTATTAGCCATCTTTCCCAGGTCCCTTATAATAAGAGGAAAGAACTGTATGTACAAGGAAATTCCTTTTGTCAACAGGGAAAAGAGTTAAACTACAAAAAAACATAAGAATACACAGTTAGAAAAAGGCAGAGTAAGTGGACAGCCTGCCAGGAGCCCCTTCCATACCACTTCTTTATGTGCAGTCATGTCTGACTCTTTGCAGCCTCATGGACTACAGCATGCCAGGCTTCCCTGTCCTTCACTGTCTTCCAGAGTTTGCTCTAAACTCATGTCCATTGAGTCGATGATGCCATCCAACCATCTCATCCTCTGTTGCCCCCTTCTCTTCCTGCCCTCAATCTTTGCTAGTATCAGGGTCTTTTCCAATGAGTCAGTTCTTCACATAAGTTAGCCAAAGTACTGGAGCTTCAGCATCAGAATTTCCAATGAATATTCAGGGATGATTTCCTTTAGGATTGACTGGTTGGATCTCCTTGCAGTCCAAGGGACTCTCAAGAGTCTTCTCCAACACTACAGTTAGAAAACATCGATTCCTTGGCTGTCAGCCTTCTTGTGGTTAGGTATTATTTCACAAGTCAGTCAGGACTGTTGAGAGACCATTGTCAGTGAACTATTCTTCTGACTTTAAGCCACCAGGAAGAATATCAGAGACTGCTGTGTTTGAACACTCAGAAACTCACGTCAGCACAGGAAGGGCCAACTGGGATGCTAACTACACCATCCCAGTTTGGGAAGACACTACATCTCCCTTCAGGGGAAGTTTACTCCCTGTTCCCTCCAGAACTGTCTACATAAAGTACCTGTCAAATGATAAATGCTCCATAAGCATTACTAGTTTTATAAGTATTTTTGGCCACAGGTTTTTGGAAAATATGAAAGATCTATTAGGGAAAAAACAGAAATGCTACTGTGATTCATGGTACCTACGAGTGCTGAAGTGGGGAAGGACCTAAAAATTCCCTTATTGATTGAATGATCATGCATCCTGGTGTTCTTGGGACTGTCCCTAGTTTATGCCCATGGTCCCAGCAAAATTCCTAACAGGACTCCGTTTTCATTCTCAAAAGCATCCTAATGTAGATAATAATTGATAAGCTCATGCTATGTACGGGTCATGAGCAGTCAGTCTTACCATTTCTGTGTGGACAATGTGAGAAATAAAATAATTTAAATACAGAAAGATAAAAATTCAATTAGTGAGATATATAAAAGCCTAAGAACAAGAACTGAAAAACCAAGAAATCAAGAATAAATAAAAACACAAAAATAATTCCATAGTAAAAAGCCTATATCTTGGACTCATTAAATGAAAAACATTTGAGAAGGTGAAACAACTATTTTAAACTAAAAGCTCAAACTAGGTATTCTAGAAATGTTACATTAGAATGTGTAATAATACATTTTAAAATACAAAACAGAGAACGCAGAGACTAAATAAATTGTAAAATGGGATAAAAATATAAACAGAACAATGCAAATAGAGTAAGGAAAAACTCACTAAAATAAAACTCACTAAAAATATACACATCTCTGTATATAATACACACAGATAGGCTTGTATTTATAGAATAATTTATATATACACAATGTTTAATTCTTTAACAAAACTAGCCAAAAACTAAAAGAGGAATGAAGGGAAAAATGAAATCTGGGCTGTGACTAAAAGCCATTGAATGGCAACAACACCTAGAATTCTGTACTCTGCTTTCTGTTAGTGCAGGACCCAAGCAGAGTCCCTGTGGGTAAGGGGGGTGTCAGGGCACCCAGAGAATGGCCTGACCCTCTTCTCCCAAAGCACATCAAACCCTCTACACAAAGACTTCTCACTCAGTGTTGGTGAAATGGTGAGATGTTGCATTTTTGCCATGCAGATCTCCAAGTGCATAAACATCACATACTAATAATCATTTTCATACCTTTTGGAGACGTGGTCACATGTGTAAAAATTCTTCCCTAGAGTACCCAATTAATGAAAACACCCCAATCCCAAACTGTACTGATACCCAAGGGTGTCGTTTAGAGAGATGGTGAGATCAACACATAAATAACAGCTCCTCAGTATAATAATCAGCGGAGGACCAGACAGAATTTGCGGTATCACTACTTTGAAAAAGCATATGCAGCAAGTTTTGTTGAAAAAGAACTATGAAAGATGAGAGCAATTTGATCTACTAATTAGAAAGCCTCCATGCAATCAAAGTGGCTCAGCTAAGGTCACGTACTTCTTGCTTGCATTTAAGGAGAAGGGTCTGCAGTTTTATATTTTCTCTTATTTATTAACATAAGAAAAGCTCCAGGTTTTTTATTAACCTGGGCAGTTGTTGGCATGGGAGATTAGCTCAGCAATTTGATGAGGTGAATTCACAGCATGTTAAATTAGAATCCCAGACACTAAAGCCCCCCAATCTAATTTTCACTCGAGTTTATAAGATTCTCTCAAAAATTGTATTATCCTAATGCATACCTCTAATTCTCTAACTCCTATAAGAAATAGTGCTTCCTACCAATTGTCAAGTCAAAAGTATTCACAATTGCCACTGTAGAATATTTAAATTCTTTATTTCTTGGATCATAGAGCTTAGGTATAGAGATCCAATCTGTTTTTCCCAAAATGGAAGTACTTGTAAATTATAGCGGAATTCCTGATCTAACTATGAATTCTGCCAAATAAAGATTTGGAGGGCGGAGGCACTAATTTTACCTAATAACTCCACTTGCTTGTTTGGGAGGCAGGTCCTTAAAAACCCAATCAATATCTGATTCAGAAAGCTTGGCAAATGAAGGAAAAATAGAAAAGGCACAGAAGTTTTAAGGTGAAGGATATTTTTTGGTTCTGATGCACATATGAAGTTAAGCTACTGATGAGAATGTATGAACTTGATGTAACCTTATCTTGGACACTCTTCCCCCAGATAACCACCTGGTTTGCTCCCCTCACCTTTCCAGGTCTCTGTTCTTACATCACTGCCTTAGGTCTTCCTGATCATCCTATGTAAAATCTGTCTAAAGCCCCGTCCCCTCCACCCAACCCTTACCCCCTTTCCCTGCTTCGTTTCTCTCTCCAGCACTCTCACCATTGATTTTCATTATTTATCTTGTTTACCATATATTTCTCCTTATTAAAATGTAAGCCCAGGAGGCAGAAATAACCATAATTCTCAGTTTTCAGCTTGCCATCACCTTTTTTTTTTTTTTAAATAGTACCTATTGTTTGCAGTTGCTAATTTTTGACCTGTAGGAAAATGTTTGTCCTCATCTGAGATTTGCTTTTCTCATTCAACGATAGATCTTTGAGATTCATCTTTGTGGACTTCATTCTCTTGTCAATGACAGTTTTGGCCTTTTTCATTTATTTTTATTTCACAAAGTAAGCAGCACTATTGTGAAGTCTTGGATTTGTTGGCTGGTGCACATGTACAAGAGTTTCTCCTTCGGTAGAGCAAGGAGTGGAATTTCTTGTCCCAAGACAGACATGTTTTCAGCTTTAAAAGGTATCATCAATTCTTTTTCAAGTCTGCTGTGCCAATTTACACTCCACAACACTGCGTAAAAAGTTCCTGCTGATATACTTTTTGTCCACGCTTGCCGTTTTCTGACTTCAGTGTTGGCCAATCTGATGATTGTAGCATGATATATCACTCTGGTTTTAGGATGTATTTCTTTAATTATTAATGAGTTTGAGCATCCTTTCATGGTTAGAGGCCACTGGATGTTATTTATTCTGTGAAATACTGCTCATGTCTTTTTGCCTGTTGTTCTGTTCTGTGTCTATTCTTTATTAATTTTAGGAGTTTTTTTTTATATAAATGCTGGATATTAATTCTTTGTTATATATATATCCGATAGAGGAGATCTATATATGACAATATTGTTCTCCTGGTTCATAGGTTAATGCTGGGAGCCAGCGTGAGGAATCCCGCCCATGGCAAAGGTCATGAGGAAGGAAGCCTGACAAAATACAAGGGTGTGATCAGGCTTTAGGGGTTCCCCCTGGAATTTCCTGAGCATCCACCCCCAAAAACCAGAGTCTGCCTGCTTTACTGTGTTATGCTTTCTACCTACTCTTCTGAAAATAACAGGGGCCTGTCCCCCCACCACCTTTTTCTGGAAAAAGTTAATTTAGAGCTTTTAGATAATAAATCTCCTGGGCATAATAACAGTGTTTCAATCCAAAAACCCCTCTGATGGCTTTCTAGCCTGCCTGCCGGACTCTTACAGCTGCACATGTGATTGATTGCGGCCTCCCAACCACGAGAGGCACAGGAAGCTTAAAACATCCTAGGAATGTAGGGGCTTCCAAGGAGTCAAAATCATTAGAATAGGACTGATTAAAGGTTTCATTTGTTGAGCCAATACTTGCTGCCAAATTTTCTTATCTTTTATTTGTAGATATAGTTGGTATATAGAAAAAACAGGTAGTAGACCTGGTATTAGCAACATTAGATCTTTGAGTTAAGTACTTTCTTTGTTATAACCCACTGCACCTTTGTTCTACAGGAATGTAACTTTATTTAGTACTTTGAGGGTGATGCAGAGTAAAGAAAAAACTCTTCTAGGGAAAAAGAATTTTTCTGGTTGATAGACATTTATCTAGGAAGAGAGCCATAAAAATGTTAACAGGCCTCTTGGCCAGAAGATAATGTAAACCACCTGAGACCTTTTGTATACAGGAAGGTATGCAAAAAGAAAGCCTGGTCTCAATGAGGGTCAGGACTGCTGCCCCTGCACAACTCTGCATATTCCATTATTTATTTATGTACAACTTGGGGTATATAAGCTGATTTTGAAAATAAAGTTGTGAGTCTTGCACCAATACTGGGCTCCCCCATGTCGTTCTTTTCTCCCCTTTTCTGGCTGAATTCCCATCTGGAGCATGGAGGCTCTCCAAGTCTACTTACTTGCCCTGGCTTCTAAGATCCACGCGAGAGGGAGCCCAAGGCAGGGCACCCTCCACTATTCAAGTGGGCACCAGTGGCCTAACATAGATGGTGCAAAACTCTTGTCTCAAGGTTTTATTAGTTTTTTGCGTAAACCAAGTTATTCAGCATCTTTTCTCCACTAATTTTCCTACTACACTATTCTTTCCTAATCTCTTTATATTTCTAATTAAATAGTCCTTTCCCAGACTCCGACTCCATCCCTGCTTCGAATTCCCTGGATCCACCGGGGCTGGACCCCGGCAGGTTAATATCTCTCCTTACCTCTTTCTTCCCTTCCTTGTTACACTTTTCCCCAGAATATCTATGGATTTAGAACAGGAAGGGGAGCCATCATGTAGCTTAACCCATCACATTATATAGAGATTCCCAATAGACTCTTCCTCTTAAACTTTCCAATTCCTAATATTTTGGGCAGTTTTTCTATATGATGTTTTGGAAAGATAGACAACTCTTTTCACATGTGAGTTAGTCATTTATATTTTTAAATTGTGAAAGTACAATAACAGTTTTTTTGTTTCTGTGAGCATCATTTGGAGTTGAATCAATTTCTAATATTCCTCCATAACCTTAACCAACTGAACATATAATTTATGATTTAATCACATAATTTATGGGTAATTTGACTGCTGCTAAAATGCTTAGCAAATTTTAACTTGTTGGAATTATTTGCATAAATGGCAGTTGGAGAGCCAAAGTTTTCATTTTGTTATTTTTACCTTATCTAAAGCTCTTAATTCTGCATGAAATTTAACATAAATTTACAAAGATTCTTGTTCTCAGATTAGATCTAGCCTCTCAGTTGAGTATAGGTTCTGTAAAGATAGAGCTTCTATTGATTTTGCTCACCTGTATACTCCTAGTGGCAGAGTCCAGTACCTGGCACATTAGCAGCTTGTTCCAAAAATACTTGCCTAACGAATTACGTGAATTATAGAGCCACTAAAACTGGTCCATATGGCTTTAAGAATCAGGAAATGTTCACAGCCTATGGACCAATAGATCTAGTTTGAGGTATGTACTATAAGAAAGAAATCTGATCAGGGCAAACAGATTTATATACAAGAGTGTTCATACAATCACTATTTATAATAAAGTTTAGGAAACATTAAATATTATTGTTTACCATTAAACATGATTAATATTTAACAGTGTAATATTTATGTAATAGAATGACATGAAGTCATTAAAACTCACAATCTCAGGGAATATAAGAACTACAAACAAGATGGTGTTAATAAATCAGACATAAAACTGTATATTTAATTATTTAATTTTGGTATACGGCATCTGGGCATAGAAAAAATTAGAAATGTACCAGTATTTTTCAGGAGTTGTTTCTAGGTGATAAGGGCCATCAGTAAGTATAATTACCACGTTGCAGTGTAAGAGCGTGGAAATTAGTTCCAAGTTGTTCCAGGCTGGTATTTTTATAGTTCGGCACAGTACTTGTGAATTGTGATAGTCAATAATTAATTGGAATAATGCACTTTAAAATAGTGAGAATTCTTAATCCTTCATAGCCCATTACCAGTTACTTGTCACTGATTGTGTATTTTAAAGCTTCATTTATCAGCATATATTCCTGCTTGCAAAACAGGCAGTTGGCATACCCCACCAGTAATATCTGCCAAGGGCAGTCTGTGTACTGAAAGTGGCAGAGGCAAATACAGGCCACATTTGCCACCAGCACCTTTGAATGCCCACAGACTGTTCCCGTGACGTGTGTTTGTGTAATCTGTGCCTTAGCTATATGTGACATGAACTCAACCTGCAGTATCCACAGCAGAATGTGTACATCCTTGATTTGAAATAGATGTATTTTCATACACTCTTGGTGGGAGATTGTCAAGCACAAGGCACTAAGTGTGCTGAGCTCAGATAATTTGTGTCTTCCATAAACTGCCTATAGTGGTTATATTTTGGCTACTTAAGGATGATTCAGAGGTTTGAGACATATGTTTTCAGTATGAAATAATGCTGATTTTGTTGACTCACCTGTTGACTGCCAAGATCTGACCTTATATCAAAATTGTGTGACTCTAGCATTGGTTAATATTAAGCCTGGTCTTCCTGCCTTGCTGGGCTATTCAGTTATAGGATACCAAGTCCTTCTGGCATGAGAGCAGTCAAGGAGCCCCGACAGGAATGACGAAGAGGGCTTTGGGAAAGTAAGAAAGTGTGTTCCGGTTTCTGCCACAGAGAGGCTCTGAAAGCAGCGTGGTTGCTCTCATATAAGTTCTAAGATCAGCCAAAATTCCTGTAGCCACTCAGGAAGGAGAAATCTTCCTTCAGCAACTAGAATTAAGCAGTGGATATGGATGCAACTGCAGATGCCAGGGCCCTCCCTAGACCACACTGGGCACCAGTTGCACCATCCCCAGTCTGGAGGAAGAGGAGTTAGTGGCAGGGGTGGCTAAGTCCTCTTGTAAGCTGGAAGAATTCCAGGTAGACAGAAGGCTCTAAACCTTCTCTCTAAATGGCCAGAGCTCTAAAGGCTCTTCCCAAGGCAGGAGAAACAAGATCTACAGTTGCACAGTGTTTCTCTGAGTACTGATCTGCCTCTGACTTTCCATCCTTCTTCTCCATTAAAAGCCTTTGCCTGTTCTAATTCCCCCTCCAGAGCCTCTGTGCTCTCACACCTGCGGTGAGCTAGGGAAATACTTAGAGTAACACAGACAAGGAGACACCAAGACAAGTGTTTCCAGGGCAGGCACTGGAGATGCAGGGTCACCAGGCTTCAGGGATCCCAACATCAAGAATGGTCAGAAATCAGAACCTCTCTCCCATTCATTTTCTAAACATCGCAGGAGCCTCCTGGGTCTTTGTTCAACACCAGGGAGATGCAAGAGCCATGGCAGAGACAGAATTTGGGACTCCCCGCCGAGCCTGGCAGGATGGGAGCTAGGAATCAGTTCTTTTAAGTCAATTTCTTTATATCAATTATATGTGACATTCTTTTCACAATCCCACTTGTGATCTAAAATTCAAACCATTACACTCACACCCCCCGGGATGGTGGGGAGTGTGGGTTTTGAGCACCAATAACAAGCCAGGCTTCCCAAAGACGTTAGGGAAAACACCCAAATCATATCAACAAATATTTGATCCTCATAACACAAGGAGAGCCTTCTGTTGTCCAGCACATGACAGCAAAGTGCTAATCTTAGCATCGGTGAAATACCTTCTGTCGCCACCAGCTGTCTCCATCTTCTGACACCCTTAAATGCCATTCGTGGTTATATATTCCATCAAGGCTGCCCCTCTTTGCATAATTAACAACCTTCTGCAGTGGTTAATAGATGAGGAAAAAACTCTAAGGAGTCGATCTTAATTCATCCCATGCCTCTTGAAGGAAGACACCTGCTTCTGTACCCAGAGTAGACATGACATGATGGGGGATTTACACAAAGCCTTTCTGGAGTAATTCACTGGCAAACTGGGTGTATATTATTGTACACTGCTGCCTACCATGTGATTACAAGATTAAGGAAGACGGAGTGAAAATTTCTAATCTTGTCAATCCAACTGTTTCCTTCCCTGATAACATTTGTGTTATTACACTTTGGGTGATGAAAGATTGTAATTGGCTGTTGACATTGATTGAAGGACGGAGATGTGGGGTTTTTTTTTTGTTTTTAAGAGAATTAATTAGCTTGGTGACTGAGGGAGGTAGCACAATTCAAATCTGCGGCTCTCACAGCTGCAAAACAGAAGTGAACTGTCAAAGAGTGTTTCCATCTCTTTCTTCCCCACCTGTTTTCCTCCTTTTGATGACATTTTTTCCTAGATTTAACACATTTGAAATGGGCCCACCAAAGAAAGTGGGGGCAGGGGGGCCAGGGAGCCTTCAAAAGAGAAAGAAAAAAATGTCACTTTCAGGATTTTTTTTTTTTTTTTTTACACCAGAAACACTGCAAACAGTTGTGTTTCATTTGCATGTGTTTAAGTAGCATTTGGGGACGAGGCAGAGACAGACATATTAAGCTAGGCCAACTCCATGTCACTCAAGCTGTTCTAAACCAGAATGAACACCTGAGCCCTGAGTGCTTGTGTGGCAGCCAGAAAAAAAAAAAAAAAAAAAGGGTCTAGGTTTGCCTCATTCAGTCTCAGTGTGGCCTCATTAGGAGAGCAATTAAAATCTGCTGTCCAGCAAGTATCTGCTTAGACCAGTAACCAGGAAATGTGGGTCCAAGAATTAGGAGGGAGATGTGAAGTGGCTTCACACCATTGCCCCCAAGACACTTGTAAAACGTGTGTTAAGTGCTGTTGGTCTATAAGTTTTAGATCCCAAGGGAGGAATGCTGTTGCCAAGAGTGCAACAGATTCAGTTGAGGAAGTTCAGACCGCCACCTGGTCACTTTTGACTTATGTCACTGCAGCCATAGGTCAAGTTATTGTTTGTTTTGTTGTTTGTATTGATTGTTATTGTTGCTGGTAGGGGTGAGGGGGTGGAGATTGATCCTGATGATGACAGGGAAACAGAGGGCCTCCATATCATGGGAATAAGAAATGTCTGTGACTCAAGGCATCCTCTGGAGAACTTCCTTAGTTTCAATACTTACATGCCCAGAGGCACAAGTTAATGGAAGACAGCACCAGCGCAGGCAGCAACTGGCTCAGATCCTGCAGGAATGAAGGTCTGGTAATGAAGGTCATTCCACAAGGTAAAGACCCTCAAGCAAAGGGAACACAGCATAAGAAGCAGAATTAAAAGTTGTTAATATACCAATGATGGCCTCACAAACAGTAGCTAAAATGAGGACTAACAGCAAGCCTGCATATTTTGCTTCTCGCATTGTTAGAAATACATTAGTGTATTAACATTAGCAAATTAGTTTTATTTTCAGCTGCAAATCCCCATCTTCTGACCTTTTTCATCTTATATAAGATGTGTGGTGGTTAACTTTTACATTTTGGCTTCAGGTCACAGGATATCAAAGGGGACTTGTGACGGAACTAGACATGGATCTGGGGACTTAAGGGCAAAGAATGCAAGACATTCATCTGCATGAGGGATGTCACATCTTATTAGGCAGAAGCATGCTGCTTTACTCGAATTGTTAGTCTGGAAGTTATTATTGTTTAATAGTCCAGCCACGGGGCACAGTGGGCTCCCTAGGTGGTTTAGTCACTAAGTTGTGACCTACTCTTGTGACCCAATGGACTGGAGCCCACCAGGCTCCTCTGTTGGTGGTATTTCCCAGGCAGGAATACTGGAGTGGGTTGCCATTTCCTTCACCAGGGGATCTTCCTGACCCAGGGATCAAACCCAGGTCTCCTGCATTACAGGTTGATCCTTTACCAACCGAGCCACCAGGAAGCTTGCCTCCTGGCAATTCAGCTGTTTCCCCGGCTAATCCTACTCTCTCCCCTCTTTGGAGGTCTTGGAGTCTACAGTCCCCAGAATCTTTGCCAGCGGTGTTCTGGGACAGGCTCCTCTAATGACATGCACTTGTGTGATAGAGAAGGCAGAAATAAAACAGGAGCCATCTAGCTCCTCTTCTGGTGATCGTAGGCGGATGGGAGCTTTTGCAGACATGGCATTTTATGAAAGCTTCTCCTTGCTTTCCTGAGTGGCTGAACCAGCCCTGACCTGCCTACTTCCTGTGAAAAACAAGCCATTAGGTTAAGTTACTATAGTTGGGTTCTCTATTACTTGTAGTTAAACCTCATTCTGATGAAATGTGTATAAAATGGATGACAGTTAAGTTTTTATTTTCTAACAAAATTACATATGCAAACACATCTGCAGAGACAAATGTTTTCCAGAACTAAAATCTGAGCAATACTGTAACATTTATTCTTGTTTGAAAAGGGGATATTAGGCAATCCAGTGGATAATGTATAATGCATTAAAATCCATTTGTGCCAAAGATACTGAATTGCTGAAAATGAAAACTCTAGTAATGATCCTTGTATAATGGTTGAAGGTTTATTATCAAAGTATAATTCAGGGTTGCCACTGATCTAGGTAGATAACATAATTTAAATGCTTTCTGAGACAGGACTTGGAGAAACTAAAAGAACGATTAATGCTTACATTAAACATTCTGTGAATTACAGCTACTTAGGCAAATCACTGATAAAAGTTTTGTGATTTAATTACCTATGTTTCCATGCTGCACATTTGATAATGTTGATTAACCCAAAAGTCATACATCAGGAATAATGAGAATGTTGTGATGTGACATTTAAGAAGCTGAACTGTTTCAGAGTCCTGGTATTTATTTTCTTCTTTATTTTTTAAGATTCAAAAAATCAACTTTAGGTATACAAAATAGCACTTTTATGGCAAAAAGCCCAGAGGCTTCTTAATTGGACTAAATAGTTGATATAATATTGTTTAGTTTCAGGTGTATAGCTTAATGACTCAGTATTTTTGCAGATTAAATTCCATTATAGTTATTACAAGGTAATGGGTATAATTCCTGTACTATAGGATATATCCTTGTAGCTTATCTATTTTATATATAGTTCTTTGTATCTGTTAATTGCATACCCATAATTTGTCCATCTCAACTTCACTCTCCCCTTTGGTATCCACAAGTTTGTTTTCTATATCTGTAAACCTATTTCTCTTTTGTATGTACATCCATTTGTATTATTTTTTATATTCCACATAAGTGATACCATATAGTATTTATCTTATTTGGAAGGAATGATGCTAAAGCTGAAACTCCAGTACTTTGGCCACCTCATGCGAAGAGTTGACTCATTGGAGAAGACTTTGATGCTGGGAGGCATTGGGGGCAGGAGGAGAAGGGGACGACTGAGGATGAGATGGCTGGATGGCATCACTGACTCGATGGACATGAGTCTGAGTGAACTCCGGGAGTTGGTGATGGACAGGGAGGCCTGGCGTGCTGCGGTTCATGGGGTCGCAAAGAGTTGGACACAACTGAGCGACTGAACTGAATGTTCTGTAGCTTCATCCACATTGCTGCAAATGGCAGAATTTCATTCTTTTTTATAGCTGAGTAATATTTCTGTGTGTGTTTCTGCATCTTCTTAATCCAATTGATGGGCATTTGGGTTGCTTCCATGGTGGCTCAGACAGTAAAGAATCTGCCTGCAGTGTACAAGACCCAGGTTCGATTCTTGGGTCAGGAAGGTCCCCTGGAGAAAGGAATGCCAACCCACTCCAGTATTCTTGCCTGAAGAATTCTCTGGACAGATGAGCCTGGCAGGTTATGGTCCACGGGGTCACAGAGTCAGACATGACTGAGCGACTTCACTCATTTTTTCACTTTGGGTTGCTTGCATGTCTTGGCTATTATAAGTACTGCTATGAACATTTAGGTGCATGTATATTTTTAAAATTAGTGCTTTCATATTTTCCAGATGTATACCTTGGAGTGGAATTGCTGGATCATTTGATAGTTCTATTTTCCATTTTTTAAAGAACTTCCATACTGTTTTTCCTAGTGGCTACACCAAATTTATATTCCTACCAAGTTTACAAGGGTGCCCTTTTCTCCACATTTTCTCCAACATTTATAATTTGTAGACTTTCCTATGATAATCATTCTGACAGGGGTGAGGTATTACCTCATTGTGGTGTATTTGCATTTTTCTAATAATTAGCTATGTTGAGCATCTTTTCAAATGCCTCAGCCATCTGTAGGGTTTCTCTGGAACACTGTGTATATAGTTATAGTTTGTATATCTGGGGGTATTAACCCCTTGTTGGTTGCATTTGAAAATATTTTATCCCATTTCACAGGTTGTCTTTTCATTCTGTTGGTGGTTTCCTTGACTGTGCAAAACATTTAAAATTTAACAAGGTTTTATTTGTTTTGCTTTTATTTTGGAGTCGCATCTAAGAAAATACTGCTGGTTTCTGTCAAGTGTTCTGCCTACATTCTCTTCCAGGACTTTTATGGCTCCAGGTCTTAGGTTTAGGTCTTTAAACCATGTTTAGTTTACTTTTGTATGTATTGTGAATGAATACAGTGTATATTTGTATATAATATTCTGATCCTGCAGACCCCGGAATTGGGGTGCCTAGCATGGCACCCCACTCCAGTACTCTTGCCTGGAAGATCCCATGGACGGAGGAGCCTGGTGGGCTGCAGTCCATGGGGTCGCTGAGTCGGGCACGACTGAGTGACTTCACTTTCGCTTTTCACTTTCATGCACTGGAGAAGGAAATGGCAACCAACTCCAGTGTTCTTGCCTGGAGAATCCCAGGGACAGAGGAGCATGGTGGGCTGCCGTCTATGGGGTCGCACAGAGTCGGACACGACTGAAGTGACTTAGCAGACTTAGCAGTCTGTGGCTTGGCCTGTTTACTCCCTATGATCTCCCTTTTCCTCTTAGTCTCCTCCCAGGAGTACAGGTCCCCACCTGCTGTTTTCTCCCTGTCCTTGCCAGTTCCATGAGAATCTTGCAGCTCTGGTTGCATAGGAGATGATCTGCCAGTTTCCAGTTGGCTTTCTGGGAGAGATTTCCCACGTGTAGATGTAATATTTTTTGATGTGTTTGTGGCAGAAGGTGAGCCCCACATCCTCCTCCTCTGCCATCCTGACCCCCCCTCTTCTATGTTCCTCCTGTTTGTACCACTGATCATAAACTCTTGGAGGAAAAGTAGATTAATAAGCTGAATTCAAAGACATGTTAAACATAACGGTGAGAAAACAGATCCCGACTAGTTGTTGACATAGAGATCAACACCAAACAGGGAGGTGTGGGGTGGAGGAAGCTCAGGCAGCCTCTTCCTGTGATTCAAGAGGTGGCATAGTATGGTGATGATGAGTGTGTAGGTGCTGGCCTCGGTCTTCATGGGTTCAAATCTCGACTCCGATCTCACATATGAGTGTCTGAGGCAATTTAGCTCCTCTGTGCCTAAAAAACTAGGGTAATTTTCTAAGTTTAGTGATTTGTCCTGAGGATTACATCAGTTAATGTAAGCGAAGCAAGGTGCCTCACACATGGTAAATACACATTTGCAACTGCTACTATTTCATGGCATGTAATTGTTGGAATGAAACCCATCACTGTAACGGTGTTGAAGATTCTGGGAAATTGATACAGATGTGTGGCCTTCATGAAAGGAGGGTGTTCATGCAGTAAACGTCATTCAAAGCTATTACAGGAAATAATAAACCTCCAATAATTATTATCATATGCTCCCTCAGCTACAGAAGGCATCTGTGCACCACAGAGCCACATGCAATAATGAAGCCAGATGCTAAGTTCTTGAAGTGCTGATTAAGAGACAAATGTGAACATAACTTAATTTTAATGATGGGATGATTTTATTAAGTTAATTTGCAGATAAAGAACATCACTGAAAATCTTTGATTATTAAATACTTCCATAGCCAGATGTGCTTTTTTTCTCTTTTAAAGAAAAGTTCTGACATTAATACACACTCTATTCATTCATCTTGTTCATTTATGATAGGTGATTGAATGCCGAATGTAAGACGAGGACAAAGAAACTGACTCTTTTCTGACATGCACATAAGTGCTCAAGCCCTTATTAATGAGGAATATAGAAGGCTGAGAAGTTGCTGCAGCATCTGTACTTGTGTTTTGCTGCTGGCACTGGAATCACAGCGTACCCTATAGAAGACTGCTCCACTAAGGTTATACATTTTGCTGGGGAGTTCAACCATGATTTGGGCTTCTCTCGTGGCTCAGCTGGGAAAGAATCAGCCTGCAATGCGGCAGACCTAGGTTTGATCCCTGGGTTGAGAAGATCCCCTGGAGAAGGGAAAGGCTACCCACTCCAGTGTTCTGGCCTGGAGAATTCCATGGACTGTATACTCCATGGTGTCGCAAAGAGTTGGACACAACTGAGCGACTTTCACTTTAAAACCATGATTTAGTCTCCCAAAGTGTTACATTTTTTAGGCTTTATGGTTTGTAACTTTTTAGAAATACCACCCTCTATGCCTATATGACTTGAGAGTGAAGGGGCTTCAGAAGCAGCTGAGACCATTCTGAACATCCAACTACAGGCTTAGTACTGTTTAAGAACACTGAGTCCTGTTCTTCTGATGAAGTTGTACTATGATACCTTTTTTTTTAATTGTGTGACTTTTTTCTTGATTGTGTGGTTTTAAAAAATCTTTATTTTATATTGGAGTATAGTTGATTTACAATGTTTTATTAGTTTGACAGGTACAGCAAAGTGATTCAGATACACACACACACATATTTTTCAAATTCTTTCCATTAGGTTATTACAGAATATTGGGTAGAGTTCCCTGTGCTATACAGTAGATCCTTGTTGGTTATTTTACACATAGTAGTGTGTATCTGTTAATCCCAAATTCCTAATTTACTCCTCCTCCCTCCTTTCCCCTTTGGTAAACATAAATTTTCTAAGTTGGTGAGTCTGTTTTATAAATAAGTTCATTTGTATCTTTTTTTAGATTCTACATGTAAGCAATATCACATATTTTTCTTTCTCTGACTTCACTTAGTATGATATTCTGCAGGTCCATTCATGCTGCTGAAAATGGCATTTTTCTTTTAATAGCTGAGTAGCATTCCATTGTATATTTGTACCACATCCTCTCTATCCATTCATCTGTCAGTGGACATTTAGGTTGCTTCCAATGCTTGGCTGTTGTATTGTGAATAATGCTACAATGAATACTGGCAAGCATGTATGCTTTGGAACTGTGACTTTCTCTGGGAATAAGCCCATGGGTAGGATTGCTGGATCCTATAGTAGCTCTATTTTTCATTTTTAAGGGAACCTCCATACTGTTCTCTATAGTGGCTGTACCAGTTCACATTCCCACCAACAGTGCAAGAGGGTTTCCTTTTCTCCACACCCTCTCCAGCACTTATTGTTTCTAGGCATTTTGATGATGGCCATTCTGACTGATGTGAGGTGATATCTCATTGTAGTCGATTTGCATTGCTCTGATAATTAGCGATGTTGACCATCTTTTCGTGAGCCTACTGGTCATCGTTATATCTTCTGTGGAGAAATGTCTATTTAGATCATCTGCCTATTTTTTTTTTTATTGGATTGTTTGTTTCTTTGATCTTAAACTGCATTAGCTGTTTGTAAATTTTGGAGATTAATCCCTTGTCAGTCACACTGTTTGCAAATATTTTCTCTCGTTCCATGGGCTGTCTTTTTAAAAGCTTTGTTTATGGTTACCTTTGCTGTGCAAAAGCTTCTGAGTTTAATTAGGTCCCATTTGTTTATTTCCATTAGTCTGGGGGACAGTTTGAAAGATATTGCTGTAATTTATGTCAAATAGTATTCTGCCTTTTTCCTCTCAAAGAGTTTTTATAGTATTTGGTCTTCCATAGGTCTTTAATCCATTTTTATAGGTCTTTTATTCCACTTTTATTTTAAAAATCCAGTTTATTTCTGTGCATGGTGTTAAAAGAATGTTCAAATTTCATTCTGCTACATGTGGCTCTGCTACATGTTTTCCCAGCATCACTTATTGACAGTCTTTTCTCCATTGTATATTCTTGCCTCCCTCCTTTGTGTTAAATTAATAGCCTTGAATAGTATAAGCATCTTGACAATATTGATTCTTCCAAGAACATGGTACGTCTTTCCATTTGTTTGTGTTGTCTTCTATTTCTTTCATTCATGTCTTATACAGAGTACAGGTGTTTTGCTTCCTTTGGTAGGCTTACTCCTAGGTTTTTTTCTTTTCTTTTTTTTTTTTTTTTTGATGCAGTGGTAAATGGGATTGTCTCTCTCTCTTTCTGGTCTTTCATTGCTGCTGTATAGAAATGCAACAGATTTCTGTGTATTAACTTTGTATCCTGAGATTCTACTGAATTCACTGATGAGTTCTAGTAGTTCTGGTAGTGTTTGGGGCTTTTCTATGTATAGTATCATGTCATTTACTAACAGTGGCAGTTTTACTTCTACTTTTTCCAATTTGGATTTCTTATATTTTTCTTCCCTGATTGCCGTGGTGAGGACTTCCAAAACTATTTTGAATAAAAGTGGTGAGAATGGACATCCTTGTCTTATTTCTGATCTTAGAGGAAATACTTTCAACTTTTCACCACTGAATATGATGTTATCTATAGGTTTGTCAGGGCTTCCCTGGTGGCTCAGAGGGTAAAGCGTCTGCAGTTATACGGCCTTTATGATACTGAGGTAGGTTCCTTCTATGTGCATTTTCCAGAGACTATCATAAATGGGTCCATTCTGTCAAAAACTGAATTGTCACTAGCTTTTCTGCATGTATTGAGATGATCACATGGGTTTTTCTTCCCCTGAATTTGTTGATCTAGTGTATCACTCGGATTGATTTGTGGATACTGAAAAAATCTTCATCCCTGGGATAAATCCCACTTGATCATGGTGTATGATCCTTTTGATGTAATGTTGGATTTGGATTGCTAGTATTGTGTTGAGGATTTTTGCCTCTGAGTTCATCAGTGATTTTGGACTGTAACTTTCTTTTTCTGTCGTATCTTTCTCTAGTTTTGCTATCAAGGTGATGGTGGCCTCACAGAATGAGTTTGGGAGTATTCCTTCCTCTGCAAGTCCTTGGAAAAGTTTCAGGATAGGTGTTAACTCTTCTCTAAATATTTCCTAGAACTTGCCTGTGTAGCATCTGGCCCTGGACTTTCATATCTTCGGAGTTTTTTGGTTATTTTTAAATTTTTTAATTTTTAATTGAAGTATAATTGCTTTACAATGTTGTATTAGTTTCTGCTATACAACAGTGTGAATCAGCTGTAAGTATATATATGTATATATATATGCCCTCCCTCTTGAGCGCCCCCTCCCAGTCCTGCCCTTCTGGGTCATCACTGGGTGCCAAGTGCAGCTCCCTGTGCTGTAGAGCAGTTTGCCACTAGCCACCTACTTTATACAAATGGTAGTGTATATATATCAATGCTACTCTCTCAGTTTGTCCCATTAACTCCTTGCCCCACTTGGGAGTTTTAAATGACAGTTTCAATTTCAGTACTTGATTAGTCTATTCATATTTTTTCCTACTTCTTCCTAATTCAGTCTTGAGAGATCATACCTTTCTAAGGATTTGTTGGTTTCTTCTAGGTTGTCCACTTTATTGGCATATAGTTCTTTGTACTAGTCTCTTATGATCCTTTGTATGTCTGTGATGTCCACTAAAACTTTTTCATTTTTAATCTTATTGATTTGAGCCCTCTTTTTTTTTTTTTTTCCTTAATGAGTCTGGCTAAAGGTTTATCGATTTTGTTTATCTTTTCAAAGAACCAGCTTTTAGTTTCATTGATTTTTTTTCTATTGTTTTGTCTGTCTGTATTTCTGTCCTGATGTTTATGATTTCTTTCCTCCTACTAACTTTAGGTGTTGTTTGTTCTTCTTACTCTAGTTGCTTTAGGTGTAAGTTTAGGTTTTTTATTTCAGACTTTTCTTGTTTCCTGAGGTTAGACTGTATGCTGTAAACTTCCCTCTTAGAACTGCTTTTGCTGAACTCATAGGTTTTGGATTATCTTGCTTTCATTTTCATTTGTATCTATGTATTTTTTTATTTCCTCGGATTTCTTCAGTGATCCATTGGTTATTTAGTAGCAGCACATTCTTTAGCCTCTGTGTATTTGTTTTCTGCAGTCTTTTTTTCCTTATGATTGATTTCTAATCTCAGAGTTGCTGTTGGAAAAAATGCTTGATAGGATTTCAATTTTCTTAAATTTACTCAGGCTAGCTTTGTGGCACAGCATGTGACCAATCCTGCAGAACGTTCCATGTGAATTTGAACAGAATGTGTATTTTGCTCCTTTTGGATGGAATGCTCTATAAATATCAATTAAGGTCACTGAAGGCCTGTGTTTTCTTATTTAATTTCTGCCTAGATAATCTGTCCATTGGTTTAATTGGGGTGTTAAAGTCTCCATTACTGTGTTACTTTTGATTTCCTCTTTTATGGTTGTTAGTATTTGTTAGTATATTGAGGTGCTCCTACGTTGGGTGCATAAATATTTATAACTGTTATATTTTCTTCTTGGATCAAGCGCTTGACCATTACTTAGTACCCTTCGTTGCCTCTTGTAACATTCTTTAGTCTGTTTTGTCTGATATGACTATTGCTACTCCAGCTCTCTTTTGATTTCCATTTGCATGTAATACCTTTTGCCATCCCCTCACTTTCAGTCTGTACCTGGCCCTAGATCTGAAATGAGTCACTTATAGACAGCATATATTGACAGATCTTGCTTCTATATCCATTCAGCCAGTCTATCTTTTGGTTAGAACATTTAAGCCACTTATGTTTAAGGTAATTATCAATGCGTGCCAAGTCACTTTGGTCGTGTCCAACTCTTTGTGACCCTATGTACTGTAGCCTGCCAGGCTCCTCTGTCCATGGGATCTTCCAAGCAAGAATACTGGAGTTAGTTGCCATTTCCTTCTCCAGGGGATCGTCCCAACCCAGGGATTGAACCTGCATCTCTTACATCTCCTGCATTGGCAGCCAGATTCTTTACTGCTAGCACCACTTGGAAATATGTATGTTCTTTCTGCCATTTTGTTAATTGTTTTGGATTTGTTTTTGTTAGGTCTTTTTTTCTCCCCCTTCCTCTCTTTTGTTCGCTTGTGATTTGATGAACTTTATTGTTGTGTTTGGATTCCTTTTTTGTGTGTCTATTGCAGATTTTCAGTTTGTGATTACAATGAGGTTTTGATATAGCAGTCTATTAAAAAAACAAGAATATTTTGTCTTACTTGTCTTTTTCATTTCAAATGCATTTCCAATATCCTGCACTATCCTCTTATCACAGTTGCTAGTTTTAATATCATAATGGTGTGTGGATTATTTCCTACCTCTACTGTATGTTTGCATTTAACAGTGAAGTTTTCCATTCATAATTTTCTTGTTTCTGTTTGTGACCTTTTCTTTTGCACCAGAAGTTCCTTTAGCATTTGTGGAAAGCTGGTCTGGTGGTGGTAAATTCTCTTAGCTTTTGCT
Organism: Oryx dammah; assembly: GCF_014754425.2. Taxonomy (NCBI): domain Eukaryota; kingdom Metazoa; phylum Chordata; class Mammalia; order Artiodactyla; family Bovidae; genus Oryx; species Oryx dammah. The sequence goes on from NW_024070202.1 coordinate 98,153,623, forward strand.
TGGCTGTGAAGTTTTTTATTTCTCTGTTGAATCTGATTGAGAGCCTTTCTGGGTAGAGTATTCTCGGTTGGAGGTTCTTCCCTTTCATCACTTTAAATATATTATGCCACTCCCTTCCAGCCTGCAGAGTTTCTGCTAAAATAATAGCTGATAACGTATGTGATTTCCCTTGTATGCTGCTTTTCCCCTGTTGCATATATATGTATATTTGTCTTTAATTTTGGTCAGTTTGATCACTATGGCATGTTCCTTCTTGGGTTCATTTTGCCTGGGACTCTTCTTGCTTCCTGGACTTGCTTCCTTTCCTTTCCCACATTAGGGACGTTTGCAGCTATTCTCTCTTCAAATATTTTCTCAGGTCCTTCCTCTCTCTTCTCCTCCTCCTGGGACCCCCTATAATGCAAATGTTGGTGTGTTTAATGTAGTCCCAGAGGTCTGTTAGACTGTCCTCATTTCTTTTCATTCTTTTTTCTTTATTCTGCTCTGTGACAGTAATTCCCCTCATTCTGTCTTGCAGCTCACTTATTCATTCTTCTGCCTCATATACTCTGCTATTGATTCCTTCTAGTTAATTTTTCATCTCAGGTATTGTATTATTCATCTGCTTGTTGGTTCTTTAGATCTTCTAGCTCTGTGTTAAACATTTCTTGTGTCTTCTCAGTGTGTGCCTCCATTCTTTTTCCAAGGTTTGACTCATCTTTATTATCATTACTCTGAATTCTTTTTTGGGGTAGATTGCCTACCTCCACTTCACTTAGTTGTTCTTTGGTGGTTTTACTTGTTCATTTGTCTGGGAAAAATTCCTCTGCCATCTCATTTTGTCTAATTTTCTGTAATTGCAATTTCTGTTCTGCAGGGCTGTGGTCCTTCTTGCTTGTGCTGTTTGTCCCCTGGTTGACGAGGCTGGTCTAAGAGGCTTGTGCAGATGTCCTGGTAGGTGGTTTCCTTTCCACTGGTGGGTCTTGTCCCTCTGCTGGGCAGGGCCATGTCAAGGAATCTGTTTAGCAGGCAGCTGTAGGCTCAGGAAAACTTCAGACAGACAGACTGCTGTTGGTTTTGTGGCCCAAGGCATCCCAGCATTAGACCTATAGGCTGTTGGGTTGGGCCAGGTCTTGGTGAGAAAATAGTACTTTGCAGGCAGACTCAAACCAGTGAACACTTCCCAGAACTACCACAACCAATGCCCTTGTGTCTGCAGTGACCCTCAGCTGGTCCTTGCAGGACACTCTTCAATACCAGCAGGTAGGTCTGACCCAGGATCCTACGAGGTCACTGCTTTTCCCCTGGGTCCTGAGGTACACCCTCCAAGAGTGGAGTTTATTTCCCTTCATCTTGTGGAATTCCTGCAGTGAAACTCCACTGGCCTTCAAAGCCAGATGCTCTGGTGGCTCCTCCCCATGCCAGACCCCCAGGCTGGTGACCAGGATGTGGGGTTTAGAACTTTCACTCCTGTGGTAGAACCTCTGCAATATAATTATTTTTCAGTCTGTGGGTAGACCACCTAGCAGCTATGAGTGATTTTATTGAGACTGCAATACATTGATTTTATTGTGATTGTGCCCCTCCTATTGTCTCACTGAGGCTTCCTCTCTGTTTGTGGATGCAGGGTACTGTTTTTGGTAGGTTTCAGTGTTGGTTTTTTTGTAGTTGTTGATAGTTTTCCAGCAGTTAGTTGTGTTTTTGGTGTTTTCATGAGAGGAGGTGAGCATACATCATTCTATTACACCATTTTCTCTCCCCTATCTGTGCTGTGATTGTTATAGAAAGAAACTTTAATTATGCTATAGTTAGTGTTAATCTGTTTTTTTCCTTTAGTGTTCTGTACCTAAGGGCCACTGAATAACATAATTAAAGATAGACTAGGGAAAAGGCTCAACATGGCAGAGTAGAAAGACCCTGAGCTCACCTCCTCTTATGGGTGCACTAAAAACTAAAACAATTTATAGAACAACTATCAGTGTTAAAGATTGGAACCTACCAAAAAAGATCTACAATTAAAGAGACAAAGAAGGAATAACACTGAGATGTGCAGGAGTGGAGTTATAGTAAAGTCAAGACCCATACCCCTGAGTAAGGAATCCACAAATGGTAGAATAATTAGAATTGCAAAGGTTCTCCCCAAGGAGCAAAGGATGTAATTCCCATATAGGGCTCCTGCCCTGGGAAGATGACACCCCAGAACATTTAGCTCTGAAGGCCAGTGGGGCTTACTTTCAGGAGATCCAGTGGCTTGTGAGAAATAGAGACTTCACTTTTAAAGGACACACACAAAATCTCACATGCTAAGGTAGGCGCTGAGAGAGGGCATCAGAGGGCAGACAGACTGAAACCACAATCACAGAAAACTAACCAATCTAATCACATGGACCACAGCCTTGTCTAACTCAATGAAACTAAGCCATGCCGCGTAGGGCCACCCAAGAGAGACGGGTCTTGCTGGAGAGTTCTGACAACACGTGGTCCACTGGAGAAGGGAATGACAAACCACTTCAGTATTCTTGCCTTGAGAACCCTGTGAACAGTATGAAAAGGCAAAAAGATAGGACACTGAAAGATGAACTCCCTAGGTCGGTAGGTGCCCAATATGCTACTGGAGATGGGTGGAGAAATAACTCCAAAAAGAATGAAGAGACAGAGCCAAAGCAAAAACAATACCCAATTGTAGATGTGACTGCTGAAGAAGCAAGGTCCAATGCTGTAAAGGGCAATATTGCATAGGAACCTGGAATGTTACATCTGTGAATCAAGGCAAATTGGAAGTGGTCAAACAGGAAAATGGTGAGAGTGAACGTCGACATTTTAGGAATCAGCGAACTAAAATGGACTGGAATGGGTGAATTTAACTCAGATGACCATTATATCTACTACTGTGGGCAAGAATCCCTTAGAAGAAATGGAGTAGCCATCATAGTCAACAAAAGAGTCCAAAATGCAGTACCTGGATGCAATCTCAGAAACGACAGAATGATCTCTGTTCGTTTCCAAGGCAAACCATTCAATATCATGGAAATCCAAGTCTATTCCCCATGCAGTAATGCTGAGGAAGCTGAAGTTGAACAGTTCTATGAAGAACTACAAAACCTTTTAGAACTAACACCCAAAAAAGATATCCTTTTCATTATAGGGGACTAGAATGCAAAAGTAGGAAGTCAAGAAACACTTGGAGTAATAGGCAAATTTGGCCTTAGACTACAAAATGAAGCAGGGCAAAGGCCAACAAAGTTTTGCCAAGAGAACGTGCTGGTAATAGCAAACACCCTCTTCCAACAACACAAGAGAAGACTCTACACATGGACATCACCAGATGACCAACACCGAGTCAGATTGATTATATTCTTTGCCGCCAAAGATGAAGAAGCTCTATACAGTCAGCAAAAACAAGACTGAGAGCTGACTGTGGCTCAGATCATAAACTCCTTATTGCCAACTTCAGACTTAAATTGAATAAAGTAGGGAAAACAACTAGACCATTCAGGTATGACCTAAATCAAATCCCTTACAATAGTACAGTGGAAGTGAGAAATAGATTTAAGGGACTAGATCTGAGAGAGTGCCTGATGAACTATGGATGGAGGTTTGTGACATTGTTACAGGAGACAGGAATCAAGACCATCCCCAAGAAAAGGAAATACAAAAAAGCAAAATGGCTGTCTGAGGAGGCCTTACAAATAGCTGTGAAAAGAAGAGAAGTGAAAGGCAAAGGAGAAAAGGAAAGATATACCCATCTGAATGCAGAGTTCCAAAGAATAGCAAGGAGAGATAAGAAAACTTTCCTCAGTAATCAGTGCAAAGACATAGAGGAAAACAATAGAATTAGAAAGACTAGAGATCTTAAATTACAGATACGAAGGGAACATGTCAGGCAAAGATGGGCTCGATAAAGGACAGAAATGGTATGGACCTAACAGAAGCAGAAGATATTAAGAAGAGGTGGCAAGAATACATAGAAAATCTATACAAAAAAGATCTTCATGACCCAGATAATCATGATGGTGTGATCACTCACCTAGAGCCAGACATCCTGGAATGCGAAGTGAAGTGGGCATCACAAACAAAGCTAATGGAGGTGATGGAATTCCAGTTGAGCTATTTCAAATCCTGAAAGATGATGCTGTGAAAGTGCTGCACTCAATATGCCAGCAAATTTGGAAAACTCAGCAGTGGCCACAGGACTGGAAAAGGTCAGTTTTCATTTCAATCCCAAAGAAAGGTAACGCCAAAGAATACTCAAACTGCTGCACAATTGAACTCATCTCACACGCTAGTAAAGTAATACTCAGAATTCTCCAAGCCAGGCTTCAGCAGTACGTGAACCGTGAACTTCCAGATGTTCAAGCTGCTTTTAGAAAAGGCAGAGGAACCAGAGATCAAATTGCCAACATCCAATGGATCATTGAAAAAGCAAAAGAGTTCCAGAAAAACATCTATGTCTGCTTTATTGACTATGCCAAAGCCTTTGACTGTGTGGATCACCACAAATTGTGGAAAATTCTGAAAGAGATGGGAATCCCAGACCACCTGACCTGCCTCTTGAGAAACCTATATGCAGATCAGGAAGCAACAGTTAGAACTGGGCATAGAACAACAAACTGGTTCCAAATAGGAAAAGGAGTACATCAAGGCTGTATACTGTTACCCTGTTTATTTAACTTCTATGCAGAGTACATCATGAGAAACACTGGGCTGGATGAAACACAAGTTAGAATCAAGATTGCCGGGAGAAATATCAATAACTTCAGATATGCAGATAACACCACCCTTCAGGAAACTAAGATCATGGCATCCAGTCCCATCACTTCATGGCAAATAGATGGGGAAACAGTGGCTGACTTTATTTGTTGGGGCTCCAAAATCACTGCAGATGGTGACTGCAGCCACGAAATTAAAAGATGCTTACTCCTTGGAAGGAAAGTTATGACCAACCTAGACAGCATATTAAAGATCTGTCTAGTCAAAGCTATGGTTTTTCCAGTAGTCACATATGGATGTGAGAGTTGGACTATAAAGAAAGCTGAGTGCCGAAGAACTGATGCTTTTGAACTGTGATGTTGGAGAAGACTCTTGAGTCCCTTGGACTGTGAGGAGATCCAACCAGTCCATCCTAATGGAGATCAGTCCTGAGTGTTCGAGGACTGATGCTGAAGCTGAAACTCCAATACTTTGGCCACCTGATGCGAAAAGCTGACTCATTGAAAAGACCCTGATGCTAAAGATTGAAGGCAGGAGAAGGGGATGACAGAGAATGAGATGGTTGGATGGCATCACCAAGTCAATGGACATGAGTGTGAGTAAACTCCGGGAGCTGGTGATGGACAGGGAGGCTTGGCGTGCTGCAGTCCATGAGGTCGCAAAAAGTCAGACATGACTGGGCGACTGAACTGAACTGACCCAGAGCAGCAGCAGTAATTTGAAAGGGGCAGACATAGCTGCTGATCTTGGAAGTCTCTTAGAGAAGCAGGAGGCAACTGGAGCTCACCCTGAGGACAGAGACTGGCAGCCGTCATTTTGGTGAGTTCTACCATTTGGACACTGGCGCTAGCAGCCACCATTTTGGAATCCTCCCTCTAGCTTATGAGCCTCAGGATCTAACCTCACTGCCACCTACCAACCTGTAAGCACCAGACCTGGGATACTTCAGGCCAAGCAACTACCTGGGCAGGGACACAGCCTTGCCCACTAGAGGGCCCAGGACCCATTGCCACACACAAGGGCTCAGGTGCTAGATTCAGAACTGCCTGAGCTCTGGCTCTGGCCTCACCCACTAGCAAACCTCCTCTACTGTGAGGACCAGCCTCAACTATTAACAGAGGGCAAAAGCTCTCAGACCTCCTAGGCCATGGCCCCACCTACCAGCAGGCCAACACAAGCTCTGCTGCTGCTGCTGCTAAGTCGCTTCAGTTGTGTCTGACTCTGTGGAACCCCATAGACGACAGCCCACCAGGCTCCGCCGTCCCTGGGATTTTCCAGGCAAAAACACTGGAGTGGGTTGCCATTTCCTTCTCCAGTGCATGAAAGTGAAAAGTGAATGTGAGGTCGCTCAGTCGTGTCTGATTCTTTGCGATCCCATGAACTGTAGCCTACCAGGCTTTTCAGTCCATGGGATTTTCCAGGCAAGATACTGGAGTGGGATGCCATTGCCTTCTCCAAACACAAGCTCTAGGACACCCAAAACCCTGTAGCCAGACTTCAGGACCTAGCTTTGATCATCAGTAGGCTGGAACTAGCCCCAGGACATGACTGACTTTACACCAGTGGGTGGGCACCAGTCCTAAGATCTCCTGGAACCCAAATCCACTCACCAGAATACCAGCATTAGCCCTGGGGCTCTCAGGCGTTTCAGGGCTTCCCTGATAGCTCAGTTGGTAAAGAATCCACTGCAATGTAGGAGACCTCGCTTTGATTCCTGGGTCGTGAAGATCTGCTCGAGAAGGGATAGACTACCCACTCCAGTATTCTTGGGTTTTTCCTTTGTGGTTCAGCTGGTAAAGAATCTTCCCATAATACGGGAGACCCCAGTTCAGTCCCTGGGTTAGGAAGATCTTCTGGAGAACGGAAAGGCTACCCACTCCAGTATTCTGGCCTGGAGAATTCCATGGACTGTATAGTCCATGGGGTCACAAAGAGTCAGACATAACTAAGTGACTTTCACTTTCTCAGCGGTTTCACAGGCAGGTGCATCATGACCTGGCCCTGCCAGCCAGTGGCCAGAAGCCTCCACATGAGGAAGGGCCTGGAAACCAGAGTGGGATCAAGCCATGCCTACCAGAGTTCTCACAATAGTCAGCTCACTATAAGAGAAGGATTCATACATCCCTCAGATGGGGCATCACTAGAGCATAAAGCTCTGGTGACCAAAGAGCAGTGTGCTGCTCAGACTCATAAGAAGTCTCCTACGAAAGGCCACTTCTCCAAGGTCGGGAAACATAACCAGCCTGCCACATACAGTAAAATAAAAACAGCAAGTTGGGCAAAATGAGGTGACAGAACATGTTCCAAATAAAGGAATAAGATAGAAAAAACCCAGAAGAAGTGAATTAGAGGTAAGCAATGTACCTGAGAAAGAATTTAAGAGTCAAAGATAAGGATCTTGAGAATAAAGAGTGAAAAGTTTTGAGTTGTTAACAGTTAGAAAATAAACAGAACAAACTAGATGAAGAATAAGTGAAGTGAAAAATACACTAGGAATACAGAAGGAATAAACAGAGGACTAAATGATACAGAGCAATGAATCAGTGAGCTGCAAGACAGAACAGTGGAAATAATGAGGTGAACAGCAAAAAGAATAAAAAGAAATGACTGTTTAAGAGACCTCTGGGAAAACATCAAGCATACTAATATTTGCATTATAGAGATCTCAGAAGGAGAAGAGAGAATAGGCAGAGAACATATTCGAAGCAATAATAGCTAAAAATATTACTAACCTAAAAAACAGATATCCAGGTTCAAGGAGCATGGAGAGTTGCAAACCAGATCAACTCCAAGAGGACCACATCAAGACACACGATAAGTAAAATGGCAAAAATTAGAATATTAAAGAATGGTAAGGGAAAAGCAACAGCTTACCTACAAGGGAATTCCCATAAGGCTGACTTTTCAGCAAAAACTCTGTAGGCCAGAAGGGAGTGGTATGATATATCTAAAGCGATGAAAGGGAATAAAGTACAACCAAGAATACTCTATCTGACAAAGCTCTCATTCAGATTTGATGGAAAGGTCAAAAGTTTTACAGATAAGCAAAAATTAAAAAAAAAAAAAAAAGCAAAAATTAGGAGTCTAGCACCACCAAATCAGCTGTTTAATAGACATGTTGAAGGGACTTCTCTAAGCAAAGGCAACATAAAAGGGAAAAGCTCATTGGTAAAGGCAAAAAAAAGACAGTAAAGGTAGAAAGTCAACCATATACAAAGCTAGTAGGAAGGTTAAAAGACAAAAGTAGTAAAATATATCCATAATAAGGAATTAAGGGATACGCAAAACAGATATAAAACATAATGTAAAAAACTAATTGTGAGGGGAGGAGAGTAAAATGCAGTGTTATTAAAATGTTTAAGGAGTCAGCAATTTAATCATATGTATGTGTGTATACATATATGTGTGTGTACACGTACACATATATAGATTCAGATACCTTATGGTAACCACAAACCAAAACTCTGTAGTACATGCACAAACAGAGGAATTCAAACATAACACTAAAAAAGAACTACCAAAGTCATACAATGTAAATTGTTGCAGCCACTGTGGAAAACAGTATAGAGGTTCTTTCCTCAAAAATCTAAAGATATTGACAGAACTACCATGTGATCCAGTAATTTCACTCCTGGGTATATATATCTAAAGAAAATGAAAACATTAATATACATGTACCTCGATGTTCATAGCAGCATTATTTACAATAGCCAAGACTCTGAAGCAACCTAAATGTCCATCAACTGGTGAATAGATAAAGATATGTATAAATACAATAGAACAGTAGTCAGCCAAAGAAATTTTGCTATTTGCAACGACATGGATAGACTTGGAGAGTTAAATTTGCTTAGTGAAATTTAAAGTCAGAGAAAGACAAATACTGTATGTTATTATTTTTATATATTATCTAAAAAATAAAACGAGTGAATATAACAAAGTAACAGACTCACAGATATAGAGAACTAGTGGTTCCCAGTGGGGAGGGGGAAGCAGGGAGGGACGAGATAGAGGTAGGGGATGAAGAGATAGAGTTCTATGTATAAAATAAATAAGCTACAAGGATATTGTTTACAGCACAGGCAATACAGCCAGTATTTTATAATAACTATAAATGGAGTATAATCTATAAAACTTGAGTCACCAGGTTGTACACCTGAAACTAGTATTATTATAAATCAACTATACTGCAATAAAAAAGAAAAAAAAGACAGTATAGTAAACTGCTATGAAAGCTGCTTCCACATTAAGATTCATTCAGAAGCAACAGATGGAAGAGGAAAAGAGCTGGCCATTGCAACGTTACAAAAATCAATGTGTTTCTATTAAGGCAAAGAGGTTTTGAGAGATTTGCTACAGAACTTACTGCCACGAACTTCTAAAACCTCCCAAAGTAAGCCAATCCTCTTTAAATTTCCGAAGTAGAAACTGACCTGTAGCCGGGGAAGTGGTTTGTGATTGACCCAGCTGCCAAGCAGCAGAAGATAGGTTGCTTACGATTGTGGTAAAATGTCCCACCACTGTATAAGGCAAAAACTGCAGAGCTTTTGAAACGGCACCCAAGCGCTTGAAAGGTGATGGTGATTGGAAACACCTGCAAGATATATATCACTTTTATTAAGAAACAATGATTGTACAATTCAAGATTAAAAACCAGGTGTCTGATGTGTTGTTTCAGAAAGCAGAAATTTGCTCTTTATAAGAAATCATGGTAAAAAGACTCATTCAATTTGTTTGGCAAAAACATTTTATTCACAAAATCTCCCTTTTCTCTGTAACTCTCTGCTCAAATAACTCAGAAGGCTGGAAGCTGACATTTGCTATTTACACAGCTCAAAATCTGAATACTCACTAATGTCTTAGCTGTTCTACATACTCTACTACTGTCTAGCCACCGCTCCCCTCCCACCGCCATCTTTGTTCTTAAATCACAATATGAATGAAGAGCTCAGAGGCTGGATAAATCAAATCCCCATCATCCTTCCCCAGCCCCAGGCCACATAATCTGTTACAAAATCCTACTTTAAAAATCATCCTCTTTTTGGGGAGGATGATGCCATTCTCTAGAATGAAAGCAACTAGCACAGAAATGACTTGTGATTGCAAGTGACACACAAAGAACATTTTTATCACGTTGGGGAATAATTACTGCTTCTCCTGGTTCACGGGAGTCTTCTTTACATCTCAAAAGCTATAAATAAATCAATGTGCCAAAGAATCATTACAACGTTTACTTTAAAAAGTATGAGTCTTATAAATGGAGACCAAGCTTTCCTCCCCTTAACCCACCTATCTCTGGTACCCTTCCTTGCAGCTTGCCTTACTTGACTGAAATTGAGGGCGTTTGGTAGAATGCTGAGTGACTTAAGTAGGTAAATCTCTGTGTGATTCTGAGGAGACAAAAAGACAATGAGCTTAAGGCATCAGCCAATGCAAACCCACTATACCAGCTTTGGAGATGTAAGGGACACCCCAAGCAGCCTACTCCAGAAACTTTTAAGCATCTTTAATGGTACCCTGAGGGCCTCTGCTTGCACTGAGCATCAAATGATGCAAGGTGCTAGACATGTAATGCTCTGCCCTCCTCCCACTGGCAACTGGAGAGCAGAAAGCGTCATTTGCACAACTCCTTGTGTGCATCCTCCCTTCCTTCTCTGGCTTAGAATCCAGGAATGTTGTCGTCTTTGCTTTCTTGCTGACCTACTGATGAAGGGTGGGAACGGGTATCAAGAACCATTAGAAGTTTTCTCAGAAACTTGAGGGAGTAAGAGATCTTGGCGAGGATTTATTTATTCACAGGATGCAAGTCAGATCCTGGTCCCTCCCTTCTCTGCAGTGCCCACTATAAGGAAGGTGCTAGAAAGCACACACAACTATAGTGTCTCCCAGCCCAGCCTGGTACACACCACATGTATGCTAATGCTTATTATTAATTTTACTGTTTAAACTCATTTCCAAAGGTCACACATCTGTAATAAAAATGGATTTTATCTATATTGACAGTTCTTTCACCCTAAGACTGAACTCTCATAGGTAACTTCCATGCACATTTTTCAGGATAAAGCTATTGAGACCAAAATGCTCATAGTTCCAGCCAAAGAGAAACAAACTACAGCAAATGTAGGATCTTGATTTCCTATCTCCATGTTAGGGTGCGTTTCACCGTGCATTTGTAGAGATGCTCAGGTCTTTGCTATATTGGCTTATGTGCTAGCCCACCAATAAGCGTGTCCCCCAGCCCAGAACTAATTCATTGGTTTACAATTACTCCTGACCTAATGTGGCCCACCTCCCCTCACCACAGACATTTGGCACTGCGAGTGAAGTCAGCTAGAGGTAGGGTAAAAAGAGCAAAAGATGAAAACTACTGCTTCCCAAATATAGAAAGAATGTGGTAGGATTGATAGGATTCTCCACCCCACTTTGAGCTGTAACACTATAGAAACATTTGTACATTAATCCTTCTTGTTCTTACTCATCTACACATACATTCGCTCTGCCTGATATTTGCATCTGTATATATACACACCCCTAGTATCAGTGCTTAAAACAATGTATAACAAAATACATGCTACTCAGATATGTATATCCTATAAAAATCTACAAAAGACACCTAGAGGCCCCAAAGAAGAGGCATAAATAGATACAGGATTATAGGTGTCATTCAGTAGAAAACTACATGAGTATCCAGAGGCTGCTGAAGAAATTGGAGGTAGGGGTAGGATATGAAAAAAATAAAAAATATGCAGAAGGGAGGCAAGGTGCTCAGGGAATGACACAAGCTATTATAATCCTTACAAAACACCAGGTAATCTTCCCAGAAGAATGGAAGGGGTTTGGTGAGGTTGGCAGAGATCAACTCAGCTTCTGTGTTTTTCTTCACTGGACGCAATGACCAAATTTCAGGTACTGTATTCACTTTGGGTAACTGTGCAGAAAGAAGGAAAAGACTATCTAGACTGTGTCCAAATACTTCAGAACTTGACAGAAACTTATTAAATGGATTAATGGTTTCAGCTGGATGAAAAAGAATATAAAAGACCAATAAACAAATTCCTGATAAAAAATGAAAAAGCGTTTATAATACAACAATGGAACCGTGGTAAAGGATATGCAGACATTAAATGGAATAACTCAAATATCACCAATTTTGCCTCATTTATGACCCTGGTCAAGCTATGAAGTGAGTTCACAGGTACATTCACACACACAAAACTTGTGTTTTCTAGCTAGTCATTTGCTATTTGATCTTTGCTCTAAGGGTAGAGTTTTGGATGCCTTAAACATCAATCTCTTTTGTAAACAAACCATACCCTCTCTGAGGCACAAAATTACATGGTCTTGATCCAGAGAAAGAGAGGCATTTAACAGACATTTCTTCTCCAATTACAGATGAGCCAGATCCTCTATAAAATGGTTTATTTGCCCTTTTAACAGGGATTGAAATCAAGTTCAACCAGGATTGAAAAAACAGTTAACCAAGGTGGGGAATAAACTGTTTTTAAAAAGTATTAACTAGGATCTGTTAGATGTATTTCCTTATATGCAACTACTGGAAAGAAAAACCAATTCCCAGGGCATTGTGTTCTTACATGCACTCATTTCATTGTACGAGTGCCCTAAGCTATCCATGCCCATCCTCCTATGAATAAGACCAGCAGAAGTGTTTAGCCTGAGAGAAACACACGCTCCATAAGCAGAACCTAAAACCTCAGGAACTCAGTTAAATGCTGTCTGTGTACATCAACACTGTTTCAGTTACTAAAAATTGTAATATTTCCCATCCACATTAAAAAATAAAAAAAGTGATACTATTTCATGTAAAGCTCTATAGTTATCCTGTCAAGACTCCAGACATGCAGCAGTCAAACAGCCCCTGGGGACAGGTTCTTTTATTATACAGTAAGAAAAGTAGCTTTTGTTCTTAAGAGGCTATTTAACACATGGTATTTATAGCACCACCAGTCTGAGAAACTCTACACAGTTCAAAGAAATTAAATACCTTTTGAGTCCATGAACAAATTCACACTTAATTCAGCATCTTTTAGTATAGACTCTCACTGGCACAGCACAGCTGTCAATGTCTAGGACAATAAATCGATCTGAAAACCCTGGGACTTAGATGGAGAAACAGTATCCATACCGTATGTAACAAAAAACCCGAGGCAGCTTAACTGACTTCCCCCAAAGTGACCCAGAGTTTCTAGGACACTCATCTCAGGGCTCATCAGAGAACAGCTCCTGAAAGTGGAATAAACACATCATACCTTGGGTGAGCCCAGGAGACTTGGAGAGCCACCTCTTGATTTAAGAACACAATCTGTGCCCAGCACAGGAGAGGCCTCTAAGTGCAAAAAGAGAGGCTGGTAAATCTGATGGACCCTCAAAGCACATACCTGGTGAGGCGATGCAGGTCAGGGCTGCTGAAGGATGAGGAAATAAAACACTGACTTTCAGGTTCTCCTCTCACCAGTGATCACAAACCACACAAGAGCATACACACCCCTATACACGCCACCCTAACACTATTGTTCTTTCTCAAAATTATCCCATGGGAGGAAAACCAGACATTTGAATGATTAGCAAAAGGGTGGGGGGCAAGTTTCTACATATAAAAAAACACACTCACCCCAAAACCCAGCAAGAACATCCTTGTTTAAAAAAAGAAAACCCTTCTATTTCAGATGTAGTTTGGCCTGATACACCACACCCACACGTACTGAATATATTGGTTTACCCATTAGCCTGACTGGTCATAACTCTGAAAAGAGTTGCCAGGCAGAGATGAACCTCTCTGATTAAGCAGCATTTCAAAGACTTAACCTCTCTCCCATGTGGAACCCGCCCTGAATGCCTGGCTGGGTGTAGAGGCGGGAGAGCCCGAGGCTCTCCAAGTGCCCTCTTGTCCAGTTTCTCCTGTGTTCTCCTGGCATCACCATCTAACCTTGAGGTTAAATGACTCAGACAACTGAGAGAAGACAGAGAGTAAAAGTCTTTCTTTCCCAATTCATATACAACTCTTCTTTAGCACTGTGCCATAGAGAATTGCTGCAGTAGAAAGCAAAAGGTATGAAAGCACATGACTGTTGCATAGAGGGAGGAAAAAAGGAAAAATGTGGGAAAGGATTCCCACCAGTCTTGCCCCAGTGTCACCAGGGCACACAGGGACACCCGCTGCTTTCCCAACTCTCAGGAGAAAGCCCAGCCCCACTATCACCGGAGCCTCAGTTATCTTCCTGGTGAGGGTGCCTGGAGCGTCAGACGGAAAAGTGGAGCTGCGGGTGGCAGGGTGATGGAGCAAGGGGTCAAGGCCCCAGGAGGAGGATGGCTGTTACAGAAGAGAATCATCAGAACAGGGAGAATCTTGTCTGAGACCATGGATATAAAACTAGTAGCTCTGGGGACTCAGAATTCAGCAAGCCAGTACAGTGCTGAATGTTTTGGTAAACAAAACAGAAATAACAAATGAACAGGGCTACCCGATAGTGGAGAACCGTTCTCTTTTCTACTTCAGGGTAGAGGGGCTTCTACTCAGGGTCCACAAATGTGGGTCTGCAGAGCCATGAGAAATCTGAGAAGCCCCTCCCTCTGAGGATTCCCTGGTACCCGGCAGGTAATTCAGCATTAACCAAGGTGAAATAGCAGCCAGGCCCCAGCCCATCAGCCTCGGGTCTCTCTACTGCAGGTGGGCCTCAGTTCTTCTTCTCCTCCTTCTGAGGCTGGCCTTTGGTGGCGCCCAGGGTGTTCCACACCTCTGTGTACATGAGGGTCCCAATGAAGACAAACAAGGTGCCCAGCCAGTGCCACAGGGTGAAAGGGTTCTGGAAGTACAAGATGGAAAAGATGAGGCTGACGAACTTGCGCAGTGTCACGACAAGGGTGACAGTGAGGGAGGCGCATTCTGTGGTGAGAATGAAGACGCCCCGGATGCACACATACCTGGAGGGGCGGGGTTAAGGCAGTTTTCTGTAAACAACCCAGAGATTAGCGGGAGAACCTTCTGGCAAGGTTTATGGCTTCATATTCCAGGAACCAGAAAACAGGGCATCAGCCATGGCTGCCCTGAGGCGGCTCCTTGATAGAACACCCTGCAGAATTCCTGTCCTGCCACACTATTTGTGGATCCTAACTTGCAGCTGCCTGAAAACTTCCTATGATAGTTATTTTGGATTTTTTTTGGATTCTTCCCATAGTTTACAGTGAAGGTCACCCCCCAAGTAATGACAGAAGGTAACACTGTCAGTAAAGCTGATCACATTTCCAAAAAGGAACTCTGCAGGACAAGCATATGAGGTGACTTCAGAGGAATGAGGTCATCTACTATCTGTTCCATTGTTTCAAAGGCTCAACCGTTGTTCTAATGGGCATAAAGTGTTTCAAGGGCTTTCCTTGTGGCTCAGCTGGTAACGAATCCACCTGCAATGTGGGAGACCTGGGTTTGATCCCTGGGTTGGGAAGATCCCCTGGAGAAGGGAAAGGTTACCTATTCCAGTATTTTGGCCTGGAGAATTCCATGGACTGTATAGTCCACGGGGTCACAAAGAGTCGGACATGACTGAGCAACTTTCAAGGTGGTTCAAAAGAGCCATTTAAAAAATTAGGCCTTATTTAATTTGAAATTTCTTGCAGAATTTTGAGGCAGCTTGTGAAATATCCTAGGATACTGGAAAACTCCATATAGAAATTATAGAGGATTTCTGTCACATACTAATTCTTAGTTACCCACTGACTTCCATCCCTCCACCCAGAGGTTTTCCTTCCTGGTGTCTTATGACTTACTGACCCTCCACACTGCCAGCATCTGTTTGCCTCCCTCTCCCTGCAAAAAGGAGTTCACTGGATGGGCCTGTCTCCTACTTACTGCAGAATAGATCAGAGCAAAAGCGAAATTCATGTCACTGCACCGTTAGAAGAAAAAACATTTCTGTGGCAAAGTAGTACAGCAACGACCACATGGCAGAGGAGTGCAAAGGATACTGAGTGATGACATTCATGAGGAGGTAGAACCACATGACGGGCACTGTCACACCAACGACTGGAACCCGATACAGTTCTGCAGAGATTGAGAGACAGTCGTATCACTGTGGACAGCTTATGTTTTCATCCCTTTGAACACAGTAACACAGGTGAACATAGTAGAGATAGCAACGTTATTTCTCTTGCAAATAGACTTGGGTCATATACTGTACTTGCCTTGATGCCAGGCTACATTGTCCTCAAGAGTCATTACACTGGTTTCTTAAAAAAAATTTATATTTTAACTTTAAACTTTTTACCTTTCACCGGACTAGGACCCCACTTTACAGAGAAAGATTGTGCAACACAGAGAAGTTCAAAATGATACGGTCTTAAGTATACTTAAAATACTTGTCTTGAGAGACAAGCCCTAAATAAATGCCATTTGGAAATATGTTCAATCCTACCAGTAATCAAAGAATTCTAAATTATTACAAGGCTATACCATTCTTTATCTATTAACTTAGCAATTGAACACTTATAATAATATCCTGATCTGGCAAGGTGGTGGCAGAACTAGCAGCCATTCAGCAGTGGCAGTATAAATTGGTGTTTTCAAAATCAGTTTCACAATAGGTATTAAGTGGTCAGAAAGGCGTTGGTTCTTATTCTCAGGAATTAGTCCTAGTTAATTCAAAAGAAGAAACAAGTTCAACATACATTGTGGCGGTATTTATAATAAAGGAAAAACTAAATGAGTCACAACGCCCAGTGATAAGAGCAAGGACTATGTAAGCAAAGGTACTTTAACTAGATGTGACATTATACACTTGATTTAAAAAAAAAAATCACAAAGATTATATATAGTCACATAAAAAACGCAGAACAAAAGTTAAAAAGAAAGTGTAAAATTATATTTACACAAGGATTATGACTGTGTGAGAATATATGTAAATAGTGTCACGACGGAAACTGGTAAAATGAAATTAGCTCATGTGTAGGACAACAGAACTGTAACTTTCCTTCCTTGAAATACATCCTTATGTTTAGTTTTATATAATGAGGCTTGCATGGTAAATATGTGGGAGGAAATAAAATATTCAAGATCAGAGAATAAGGACATAGTAATTAATCCTTGAAGGATCAGTCTTTTTATATTGCTAAACTGTTTGGGAGGCTTGAATTATACGGGCTTCCCTGGTGGCTCAGACAGTAAAGAATCTACCTGCAATGTGGGAGACTCAGATTCAATCCCTGGGTCAGGAAAGATCCTCTGGAGAAAGGGAAAGCTACCCACTCCAGTACTCTTGCCTGGAGAATTCCATGGACAGAGGAGCCTGTCCATGGGGTCACAAAGAGTCAGACATGACTGAACCACTAAAACTTTCACTTGAATTATACAGCATAACTGAGTAAAGTCTAACAAAGTGATGCTGAAATATGGTTAGTAAATGAACATTAATTTTCTTTTGCAAAAAATAAAAATTTATATACATATAAATCATTTCTGAAATTCTACATCTGGACTAGTGGGAAATCCCAATAATTTAGTGTTCTATTGTCTTTGAAATACTTAGCAAGTACTGAAATGAAAAGAAAGTCAACAAATGTTATTACTGTATAATAACTTGAGAGATTCACTGTGTCAGCTTGCTGGGGAAAGACAATCCATATGACGTACAGCATTTAGACGGATGTTCAGTTTCCTTGCAAATAACAAGTTCATCTGAGACGAAAAATGTATACTTAGGAACGATTTTAAAGAAGTTGAAGGCAAACCTTAACAGATTTTTTTTTTTATAAAAATACCCATCTCTGTGACTTCTAGAAGGAGCATTCAAGTAACTAAATATCAGTCTCAAGGAACTTGATAATGTATTTATTTCAATAGCCCTTTGCTATATGGAGCCTCTTAAGAGACCTTAGAAAACACTGTGTCAAAAATCATCTATATGTCAATTGTATCTCAATTTTTTTAAAAAGTCAAAACCAATTGAATAATCCAGAGCCTTAAAAACTTTCATGCCGTCATCACACACTTTTTTGCAGTCAAATGGGAGATACAACTTTGCAGACTCAGAGAACAGTCAAAGTTCACAACTTGTGACCAGATAGCAAACAAATATTTACTGAGCCCCTACTGTCATTCTACAAAACACACTTCCCATTTTATAGGTCTGAGCAACATAAAGCCTCAATTTTAAAAATATTTGTTCCCTGTGTATTCATTTGTCTGTACAACATGCTCTGTCTTTTAGTAGATAATCAGATTATATTGGGGTGACCAAAAAGTTTGTTCAAATTTTTCATTACATCTTATGGGAAAACCCGAAGGAATTTTGGGGCCAACCTAACATTGGTAATTTCTTTTAAGTTAACTAGCAATTATTAGCTAATGTACTAAATAGCCACTGTAAAAAGTAATAGCCAGCTCACACTGTAGATACCTGAACTAATTTTGCTTATTCTTGCGGCCTATCTACCCTGTTGTCATTTCTGTTCCTCCTTGCTTGGAGGCAGCTCAGCCTGTATCTGTGAGCAGATGTGCCTTTCCTAGCAGAGAAGGAGGAACAGGAGGAAAGAAGCTGGACTGCTGTCCAACTTCTCATGGCTCCAGTCACTGCAGTATTATTACTACTTGTTTGCATTCTCAGATCATCATACATTCCCTATTCAAATGCGAACAGCACACAAATTCCAAAGCAAAACAGAAAATTTGAAGATACTATCTTACTTCATTGGCAAATAATTGAGAAGTGCCTGCAAAAGCTTTTGTTTCTGCAACCACTGATTAATGGCACTATATTTCAGGAAGGTGGCATGGGGATGGGTGATCTGGATATGACAAAAACTGCAGAGGTGAAGTCATGAGTAAAACTGAGACGTTGCCTCTGAAACCGTCAGGTAATTCTACTGGATAACCCCAAACTCACCAGAATTATTGAACAGAACTGCATGGTCATAAATGTCAGAAGCCAAGAAGATGAAACCAGGAAGTGGAAGGGCGTGCTAGGGGAAGAAACATTTCATGTAAATTTAAATGCAAAAACATTACAGAAGTATAATATAGAGTATCTTTTACAATGATTGAAAGTTTTATAAGTTGTGTAAAAAGCAATATCACGGAGAAGGCAATGGCACCCCAACTCCAGTACTCTTGCCTGGAAAATCTCATGGGCAGAGTAGCCTGGTAGGCTGTAGTCCATGGGGTCACGAAGAGTCAGACACAACTGAGCGACTTCATTTTCACTTTTTACTTTCATGCACTGGAGAAGGAAATGGCAACCCACTCCAGTGTTCTTGCCTGGAGAATCCCAGGGATGGGGGAGCCTAGTGGGCTGCCATCTATGGGGTCGCACAGAGTCAGACACGACTGAAGCGACTTAGCAGCAGCAACAAGCAATGTCAAGAAAAACAAGTCAGACTTGTTAAAAGTATCCAATGCTTTTAATAGCCTCCTAGGTGGCACCAATGGTAAAGAACCTGCCTGTCAATGCAGGAGATGTGAGAGACATGGGTTCAATCCCTAGGTTGGGAAGATCCATTGGAGAAGAGAATGGCAACCTACTCCAGTATTCTTGCCTGGAGAATCCATGGACTGAGGAGCCTGGCAGGCTACAGTCCATAGGGTCACAAAGAGTCAGACACAACTTAAGTGACTGGGCACATATGCAGTGCCTTTTAAAGCAATGGATACTCTTAGTAAGTCCTGACATTGTATGGCATGATATGAACCCGAGAATTACAGTCTTGCCCCATAGAAGCTGATGGTCATTACAAAACAATAGAGCTAGCATCCTTTCCTCAACAAAAGGGAATGGAAAATTCAAACACAGTCATTCTGCCCAAAGGATCTGCCTACATCTTACTATTTTTGAGAATGGTTAAACAATATAACAGATTTAAAAATTATACGGAACGTGAAGACGGGTTTTAGGGAGTTCATGAAACTAATGGGAGAGAGACTAGAGGACAATATGAAGTCAGGGGAAAAGAAATGAAGACAGAGAGAGAGATTGAAGAGGAAGCGGAAACAATAGGTAAGCAAACATTAAGGTGCCTGACACCCACCCACCTACCACCACCACCACAGTTAACATTTACTAAGGAATCACAGTAAACATTTACCAAGCAGTTAACTATATGCCAGGTACTGTGCTAAAAGAAACATGGGAACCAAACAGAATGCTCCTTTATTTTTTAAACTCCCAGCCACATACTGTAGCTACAATTAAATATCTCAAATTGCTTGTTTGCAACTTCAGTTCAAAAGGTTCACAGGGAAGGATTCTTTGAGGTTACTGAACCTGGAAGCAACGCTATCCCTGAGACCTTGAGGAGCTGGGCATTATCTCAACACAAATGAGTGGGGAGAAAGAAAGAAGCTAGAGAAGGTGGCTCTAGATCAGCAATTTCAAACAAAAGGTAAAAGGGCATATCATTAGCTAATTAAGCTCTCTCTCAAAGGAACAGAGACTGTCTGAGCGGCTTGCTCCTCAAACCCCCCCAGTGCTCCCCAACTCCTGCCTGCACATCTTTTCCTTGGCATTGGGCTTTTGGAACTTCTGTTCCCTTTCCAGGTTTCCATATTGGTTTTAACTTGATTTCATCTTTAGGAACATTGAGTTCCTAGAAGGGAATGGTTGTTCTTGGTTGGCAGACATATTCTGTTCACACTGACTAATAACAATCATTTCTTGTAGAGAACTATGGCAGGCTATTAAAAGTGCCAAAGTCGGTGGGCCCCAAAGCAGTTTACTGGATAATAAATTGATCCTTCAACTATATCAGAAAGATGGAATATCATACTTGAACTAATATACTACAAAAACAACTCAGTAATTTCCTTTTCCCTGGGTTCAAGAAATTGCTTACATTATAAAATAAAGCCTCCTTGGAGTGTTTCCCGAATTGTTTGTACAGAGTCTCTTGGAAAATACCCATCCTTGCAGACATCAGAAGAGCAAAAGTCAGTGCCCCAATGCCTGAAAAGCAAACATGGAATTATAAAACGCCCATACTGGCTAACTTCTCAAAAAACATTTATTTTTTTCTTAAAAAAAAATTTATTCAGTTCTACAAATATTACACACTAAACATGGACCATGTACAAAATTTAAAAAGAAATAAAAATCAACCACCATATTACCATCCAGTCCTAAACAGTTTGCTATCTTTCCCTATATATGTTATGTAGATATTGGGTTGACGAAAAGTTCATTCGGGATTTTCTAAGATCTTACAGAATGCTCAAAGGAGATTTTTGGCCAACCCAATAGATACTTTATGCTGAGATGGTATCATAATGAGTATGTAATTTCATATCTTTTTCTTCATGATCTTTTTCCTGGATTTTCCTTCAAGTCATTCCATTAAAAATGTTTTCAAAAGTATGATTTAAAAACAGCATACTATTCTATCATGTGGACTGTACCATACTTAAATGTCTTACAAGAGGAGAATGGTTAGATTACTTCTAATTATTTCATCATTAAAATCAACATACATCCTAGTACATAAATCTTTAAACAAAATGTTGATTATTCCCTTAGGGAAAACTCTTATAAGGGGGATTACTGAGACAAAAGTTGTAGACATTTAAAAAGCTCAATACTTAATTTTTTGCCCAGAGAGTCTGTGTCAATTTACCATAAACAATTTATATGAATATGGCTGCCTTACTGCACCCTCAGCAGCAATGAGAATAATCAATATCTAGCCAATATAATAGACCAAAACAAAAAGGTACTGCATTTTGGTTGCCATTTGCATTTCTTTGTTTAGTAAACCAGTGAGGCTGAACATAAGCTTACTGAATATTAATTCTGTGCCCATGAACTGTGTGTTGACATCTTTCATTCTTATTGGAGAAAGTATCTTCCTAATAGCTCATAAAGATCTTCCTATGTTAAGAATAGCAACCTAAAGGGATAAAGCTGCAAAGTCAAGAAGCAAGGAGAATCCAGTTCTTTCACTGCTACTTTTCTTCCGTTTGGTCAGGCTCCATCTCTTATTGCTGTCACTGACTCTCCCTTCCTTATAGGATACAGCGAGGGCAAAGCTCTATAGGAGTTGTTTAATTAGTTAAACAAAGAGATATCTGTATTTTTAAAAATTACCCAGGAGATTCTGATGACCAGTCAGGTTTGGGAACATTGCCATGTGGAAGAGCTTATGAAGAAAAGAAATCTAAGATTTAGAAATGGGTCCTACGGAAATTTAAAGAGTCAACTGCTGCAATGTGCCCTCCTTTTGTAGAAGCTTCTGCTCAGCAGACAGATCATAAAGAAATGGGTGACACTCCCATTGTTCCCAGAGAGTGTGATGGGCAACTAGACACAGACTTTTCTTTCTATACTAGTGGCAACCAGCAAAAACATCCATGTTGTAGAACACACTACCATGAACATAGACATTTTCTTTTTAGTTTCTTCAACTCTAAGGTTCAGAGATATATAGTTAAAGGTGCCTTTCTCTTCCATGGCATAATCTGTTCAGTTGAAGCTTCTTGCCAAGAAACATATCCCTTAGGAGAAAACTCTGAAAACAGAACTGCAGAAGCAATTAGCTTTACTGTAATTACTGTACTTGCCTAGCAACCACCATGCAAATGCCTGGAATCCATCATTCTCAGTTGAGCTTGACTGGGAAGTCTAGGAAATAAAAAAACATACGAGGTACAGAGACCAGAACTACATGCAAGGGGCCTTGATACAAGGAAAATATTTATGTCACCCATTTCCCTCCATAATTCTCTTTTGAAGATGTAAATCCTTGTATTACATGAGTACTTACATTTATTGTATCATTAATAAGTACCTGGGCATCCCTGGTGAGGAGTGAAAAGAAATCATTTGTGAATAGACTCTTACCACCTGCTTCGCTGACATGAAAGTGCAAACAAATATCCCCACAGACACCAGGGCAATGGAGGTATATTTGAAGATACTGTATCTGCAAAAATAATAAAAAGAGCACGGATATGAATTTCCACATGATGCTGACAGTAAAGTGTGGTTCACGAACGTATAGATCACCAAGACATGATCAAGGGGATCACTTCTCAGCAGAGTCCACCTAAGTCTGTGCGTGAAAGAATCAGGATACTGACTTGTTTCTAGACCACACCCTTTCTGGTGGTGTCCAAGACTTGGTACACCAGTATACTGTTTCATCAGAAAACAAAAAAAGACAGATCAGGCACGACAGTCCATTCTGCTCTTACGTCTAAATGAAAGTCTAACAGATCTTAATACGGAATTCCCGTTGCTTTTCCTGGTTTCCGGGGCCCAAACATAGTGTGAAGAGACACAGCCTGCAGAGGAAGGACAGGAGAGAAGGACTACCAGGATTCCAGCAGGATTCCACACTCAGAAAAGAACTCAACTGTCCCTTTTCAGGGGAAGGTGCCGTCTTAATGTCTCTGAATGACTTAAATATTGTTTTTAAATGTTGGCATAGTTGGATAAAGCGAGTAATACTAAACCAATAGGACTGTTAGCAGGAATAACAGTGGCATTTCACATTAACTAAAATAGTATCAATTAACATCCCTCTCAGGCTCTTGGTGAAGCAAAAAGCTTCTGGCGACAAGAAAAAGGTGTTAAAACCTTACATCTGAAATTTTCTACTGAAATATTTTGTACAGTTCTGGTCACAGCGTGTCTGAAAAAGGCCAAGGGGTGACTAAGAACTGGCTAAGGGGTGGGGCAAGGTGCCAAAAGCACCACTCTAGAGAAGAGGGGTGGGCGAGGAGACAGGCACTGCTGCAGCAGACGTATAAACAGAGGGGAGCTCTTCAGTCTGCAATGATCAGAGAGAGGTCTAAAATTCAGGTCTGAACAATCATGAAGAACACAGTTAAGGTGAACAGAGGTTTGGTCTATAGTGGGGAACACACTATGAACTTGAAGGGGTACTACTCAAGATAAGCAAAAGGAGATGCTAAATGACTAATCCATGATATAGATAGTTAGCTTAGAGAAGTTTCTGCTCTCTGGGTAAGACCTACTGGACCGAGTCAAAGAGAGAGGGAGAGATGACAGACTCAGAACAGGTTCTTAAGGAAAAATCAGATGTTTGATAAAGGCCCCTGACATTTGGGGTATGTCAGAATATTAATGCATTCCTTTTATAGTAAATTCTTCTATATCCCTGCTATGCACCAAAATCAAAGGTTATAAAGACCACAGGTCTGTCCCAATGTGAATTTTACACTACCAGGAAGCACAGGGGTCACTTCAAAGGTAATGAGCCTGAGCATTATCTCTGTATGCTTGAACAGAAGAGCCTAGAAAAGCAATCAACTACAAGGGTGCTCTCATCTGGGGAATATATGAGCCTCGGGAGATAAAGAGCTCATCATCAGGAGCCAGCAGGACAGGACAATTATCCTTTTTATGACCCAGTCCTTTGTACTTAAAAAACCCTAGGTTCCCATGCTGAGTTGACAGCTACTTTCCAAGCTGGTACAGAGTTCCAGTACTGGGATTGGGTACGGACTACATTGAAAAGCTGGAACCAACTCACCTTTTTGGTCCCAACAGTGAGGCTGAACTTTCCCTAAGAAACGTTCCGGCCTGTATGTGCTGTCTCTGCTCCTTGCCCCTCCTCCTTGGGTGTGAGGGGTGAGGCTCTGAACGAAGGTGAGACACAAATCCCTGGAAACAGCATCCCAGGTACTGCTACTTTTTTTTGAAGATTGTTTTTGATGTACACCATTTTTAAAGTGTTTATTGCATTTGTTACAATAGTGCTTCTGTTTTATGCTTTGGGGTCATATGGGATCTTAGCTCAACCAGCAATGGAACCCGCACTGCCTGAATTAGAAGGTGAAGTCTTAACCACTGGACCTTCAGGAAAGTCCCTCATGTACTTCTGATACTTCCCAACTGTACCCAGACAGAGCTGCTCGTGATAGTCACAAACACCAGTCCTAAAACTTTTCCTTGCCTCTTCCTGGCCACTTGGGCCTTTGTTAGGAATCTTCTTTGTAATGCATATGATTATTCCTTAGTTCGCCATGTTGTATGCTTCCTAGGAGAGCCCCGTCCCACAGAACTTTGGTAAATCGGGAAATGTTCCACACCTGGGCTCTCCAATATGGTCACCACTAGTCACCCATGGCTACTGAACATTTAAAATGTGACTAGAGAGATGGAGAAACTATATATTTAATTTTCCTTAAAAAAATTTTTTTTTAAATTTATTTTACTTTACAATACTGTATTGGTTTTGCCATACATCAACGTGAATCCGCCACGGGTGTACATGAGTTCCCAATCCTGAACCCCCTTCCCACCTGCCTCCCCATACCATCTCTCTGGGTCATCCCAGTGCACCAGCCCCAAGCATCCTGTATCCTGCATCTAACCTAGACTGGCGATTCGTTTCTTACATGATATTATACATGTTTCAATGCCATTCTCCCAAATCATCCCACCCTCTCCCTCTCCCACAGAGTCCAAAAGACTGTTCTATACATCTGTGTCTCTTTTGCTGTCTCGCATACAGGGTTATCGTTACCATCTTTCTAAATTCCATATATATGCGTTAGTATATAGTCACATGTAGCCAGTGATGACCATGTGGGACAGTGAAATCCTAGATCAATTGCTTCATAAGTTACTGTTGTTATTTAGTTGCGAAGTTGTATCTGACCCTCTGTGGACTATAGCTTGCAGGCTCCTCTGTCCATGGGATTTCCCAGACAAGAAGCCTGGAGTGAGTTGCCCTTCCCTTCTCCAAGGGATCTTCCCAACCCAGGGATCGAACCTAGGGCTCTTGCATTGGCAGACAGATTTCTTTACCACTGAGCCACCAGGGAAGCCTGGCTTCACACGTTAGTATGGTACTAAAGATTTAATGACAAGAGTCTATTAATTCTACATAGAGAAAATGCTGCTCCAAAGACACAGGCGGGGCCTCTTCCCTGATCCACTGCCTCAGGAATGGGCCTCACTGTCACAGACAGAACCAAGAACCAAGGCAGATGGCCAAGAGCAAACTTATCACCACTATGAGAAAAGGAATCCAGAAAAAACTGTGGCTGGGGTGAACCTTCCTATATACAAAATAAAAGAGCACTGCTTACCTTTTTTTCAAAATGATAATTCCCAGAATCATGTTGGCAATTAGAGAACCCTGTAAAGAGAGACAACAGTTTTAGTGCATGAGGGAAAGAAAATAATGTGATTCAAGACAACCATGAAAATAGACAAGGAGGAGAAACAACTACAAAGATGGAAGTTAGGGTCAATAACTAGTGAGAATCACTTGTTCTTAGGACAGCAAAAAGGACAAACTATAAAAATCTATCATAGAAAATAATAACACCTTTTAAAGATGAAATTAAGAATAAAAATGATCAGTTCCCAATATGGTCACAGGTGAAGCTAGGGCTAGCAGGAATATTACAGACTTATTTTGGGCAGATTTTCTAATTGTTGTTTATTGTTTAGTTGCTAAGTCATGTCCAACTCTTTTGCAACCCCATGGACTGTAACCCATCAGGCTCCTCTGTGCATGGAATTCTCCAGGCAAGAATACTGGAGAGGGTTGCCATTCTCCTGCAGGGTATCTTCCCCACCCAGGGATTGAACCCAGGTCTCCTGCTTGACAGGAGGATTCTTGCCTACTGAGCCACCTGGGACACCCATATAATTCACAGGAGCATTTAATAAGCTTCTCCTGAGCTGCTGTTCGACTGAATGAAGTTGTGCAGGGACCTCTCTATCCTCTCAAAAGGCATCAGTCAGCCAGCAAATGTTTACTGAAAGTCTATTCTGTGTGCAATGCTCTGAAGGTCATCTTAGTTATTATAATCAGCTCTGGAAAGTTCCTTCAGGGAATCTCACATTTCATCTCACAAAAAATCTCAGGCCACACAAAAAAGTTATTATTCCAATTTTCACCCATTTTGCATTCCTCTACAAGCCTAACTACATTCCCCTTTGAGTTTCTCTCCTGTTCTTCAGGAAACACTGTCCTTATTTATACACAGACTAAACAAAGCTCTCCCACCATGCCTGAGGCAAAGATGAAAACCTCTGCTGCTTCGGGAGAAACCCTACCTTCCTCAAGAATTTCCCTTTAGCTAATTATCTCAAGTCTCTGCAGAAAAAAGAAGTAATCTATACCACATACTGAGAATTCCCTGGAGGCTCAGATGGTAAAGCATCTGCCTGCAATGTGGGAGACCCTGGGTTGGGATTGATCTCTGGGTTGGGAAGATCTCCTGGAGAAGGAAAAGGCAACCCACTCCAGTACTCTTGCCTGGAGAATCCCACGGGCAGAGGAGCCTGGTAGGCTACAGTCCATGGGGTTGCAAAGTCAGACACAACTGAGCGACTTCACTTTCACTTTCATACCACATACTAGAAGTAAATATAATTTTACAGAAGAAACAAAAAGTGATGAGAAAAAAGTTAAATAACATTCATAGCAAGACTGAATATAAAACCAACCAGAAAATTAAAGGCAAGATCTGTTATCTGGGGAAATTTTAACTTTTCTTTTATTAACTGCCTATAAGCTCTCTGATAAATGAAAGTAAGACATCCACCTTCACATTTCTGTCTTTTTGCTTTCCATCTCAGATGAAATTCAGTTTTCATTCATCCATGAGACCTAGTCTTACACCCTAGACTTTACTTCCTATAGGATCTTTGAATTTAATGGACCCACTTAACTTCATTTTCCAGAGGAACATATGCATGCGAGTCTGCAGACTTACAGATCTAAATATCATGTGCAGGGGCATGGCGATATTGAGATTCAGGGCGTAGTTGTTCACCACGCTGACAGTGAAGAACATGGTCACCATTACGGCGTAGTACCTGAGAGGCAGAGACAGCAGTTCATCATCTCACAGGGTCCACAATTTCAAGAAAATCAAGTCGACTAGGAAATACATAGTTTTGATTTTAAAAGTACTGTGCTTATCTTCTCTATGTTAAAAGATGGTAACACTATCACATGAAGTCAAATACCAAGTATATATGAAAACACTTCACAAAGCTAGACTAACAGAAAAAGTTTGAACTACAGAATGTGACACTATTTTAATATTCTTCCATAATGATAAAAAAAAACAACTTTAAAAAAATTTAGGAACTCTAATTACTTAGATAAAGGGATAAATACAAATGAAAAAGTTTTATACTTGTATGCCCCCATTTTGAGCTAGAAAATATTTAAGATGACTTTCATATAAATCAGCTTCAGTTCAGTTCAATTCAGTTCAGTTCAGTCGCTCAGTTGTGTCCGACTCTTTGCGACCCCATGAATCGCAGCACGCCAGGCCTCCCTGTCCATCACCAACTCCCGGAGTTCACTCAGACTCGCATCCATCGAGTCAGTGATGCCATCCAGCCATCTCATCCTCGGTCGTCCCCTTCTCCTCCTGCCCCCAATCCCTCCCAGCATCAAAGTCTTTTCCATTTAAAATGCTTTTCTCTTTTGGTATGCTAAACATCAGCAATTTCATACGATTCAACCTAATATATTCAAAATGAGAAAAATTGTATTTGAAGTATCAATTCGGTCACTCAGTTGTGTCTGACTCTTTGCGACCCCAAGAACTTCAGTACGCCAGGTTTCTCTGTCCATCACCAGCTCCCAGAGATTGCTCAAACTCATGTCCATCGAGTTGGTGATGCCATCCAACCATCTCATCCTGTCATCCCCTTCTCCTCCTGCCTTCAATCTTTCCCAGCATCAGGGTCTTTTCCAATGAATCAGCTCTTCACATCAGGTGGCAAAAGTATTGGAGTTTCAGCTTTAGCATCAGTCCTTCCAATGAATATTCAGGACTCATTTCCTTTGGGATTGACTGGTTGGATCTCCTTGCAGTCCAAGGGACTCTCAAGAGTCTTCTCCAACACCACAGTTCAAAAGCATCAATTCTTCAGGGCTCAGCTTTCTTTATAGTCCAAGCCTCAAATCCATACATGACCACTGGAAAAACCATAGCTTTGACTAGATGGACCTTTCTTGGCAAAGTAATGTCTCTGCTTTTTAATATGCTGTCTAGGTTGGTCATAGATTTTCTTCCAAGGAGCAAGCGTCTTTTAATTTTATGGCTGAAGTCACCATCCGCAGTGATTCTGGAGTCCAAGAAAATAAGGTCTGTCATTGTTTCCCCATCTATTTGCCATGAAATGATGGGACCAGATGCCATGATCCTAATTTTTTGAATGCTGGGTTTTAAGCCAACTTTTTCACTCTCCTCTTTCACTTTCATCAAGAGGCTCTTTAGTTTTTCTTCGCTTTCTGCCATAAGGTTGGTGTCATCTGCATATCTGAGGTTATTGATATTTCTCCCAGCAAGCTTGATTCCAGCTTGTGTTTCATCCACCTTGGCATTTTTCATGATGTACTCTGCATATAAGTTTAATAAGCAGGGTGACAATATACAGTCTTCATGTACTCCTTTCCCAAATTGGAACCAGTCTATTGTTCCATGTCTGGTTTTAACTATTGCTTCTTGACCTGCATACAGATTTCTCAGGAGGCAGGTAAGGTGGTCTGGTATTCCTATCTCTTTAAGTATTTTCCACAGTTTGTTGTAATCCACACAGTCAAAGGCTTTGGCGTATCAATAAAGCAGAAGTAGATGTTTTTCTGGAACTCTCTTGCCTTTTCTGTGATCCAATGAATGTTGGCAATTTGATCTCTGGTTCCTCTGCCTTTTCTAAACCCAGCCTGAACATCTAGACGTTCTTGGTTCATGGACTGTTGAAACCTCGCTTGGAGAATTTTGAACATTACTTTGCTAGCATGTGAGATGAGTGCAATTGTGTGTTTGTTTGAGCATTCTTTGGCATTGCCTTTCCTTGGGATTGGAATGAAAACTGACTTTTTCCAGTCCTGTGGCCATTGCTGAGTTTTCCAAATCTGCTGGCATATTGAGTGCAGCACTTTCACAACATCATCTTTTAGGATTTGAAATAGCTCAACTGGAATTCCATCACCTCCACTAGCTTTGTTCGTATTTGAAGTATTAGGTTGGCCAAAAAGTTTGTTTGGGTTTTTTTTTGCAAGATGTTACAGAAAAACCTGAATGAACTTTATGACCAACCCAAAGCAGAGCTAAAGAATTCAGGGCAAATGTGAACAAGTGGTTCCATATTCTTCAGAAGTGTCGGAAGTCTTTGAGCACAGAATCCCATCCTTTTACCCCTTTGCACATCTGGAGAATGTAACAGACTGAGTCTCAAGTTACTTTCCCTAACAAGAACCAGTTTTGTGTTCCTGGTGAGGTAGAGGGCTCTCTGCCCTCATAGGCAGCCATGCCAGGGCAACATTAATCCAGTCTGGGAAGTTTAAAGAGCTTTTACAATGAACGCAGAACCCAGTAATACACACATGCAAAGTTACTGCTAAGAGCAATTTCACAGCTTCTGAATAATACTGTTAGTGATTTCACAAGCTTTTTTGTCCAATTTTCCTTGTCCTGTCTTGAAAAGATGCCATTTGGAGATAGAGTTCATCAAGTTCTTTCAGGATAATTAATTCCAACTATTCCACCTCACTGCCTACATATTGCACTGCCTAGAAATTGCTTGTGGGAATGAATGACATGAGCAACATTTTGATTATGCCTTCACAGATAGAAAATAAAATAGCCAGCAAAAACTGCACACATGGGAGCATGGTTGTTAGGGCAAGTTCATGGGGAGCCTCCAAAGGCAGGTTAGGGAGTTTGGGCTTCATTCTGAGTCCAGTGGTGAACCCTGAGCACTTGTGAGAGTGGGTGCTACTATACAATGGTAGGAAGCTGACATGGAGGGATGAACAGGTCATGGGCAGGAGGTCAGCCTGCTAGGCTACTAGTATAAAAGTTATGGGGAGAGTGAAAATGTTCTTGAGCTATGCTACTGGCTGCCAGAATAGAAAGAAATAGTGGAAGGAGGAGGAGAAGGACCAGAGGAATTAAAAAAAGGCTGGGGTGCCTACTCTGATGTAAATGCTGGTCTTGGGAGGAGAAAGTTTTATACAGATACTAAAGCCACTGGGGGATGGGGGTATTTATCCTACTAAATACTCACAACTGGATGGATTACACTTTGTTTTTGTGTGCATGTATCTTTTTAATTTAATTGAACAACAGGACCTAATGTACAGGGAACTCTACTCAATATTCTGTAATAGCCTATACAGGAAAAGAATCTGAAAAAGAATAGATATATGTATATGTATAACTGAATCACTTTGCTGTACACCTGAAACAAATACATTGTTAATCAACACCACCCCAATATAAAATAAAAATCAAATTAAAAAAATAATAAATACACTTTGATTTCAAGTATCTCACAGCAAGAATGCTATTTTTCAATACAATGTTTATTATAAGATCTCCCCTCTTTGTATCTGGCCCCGTGAGTATAATTACACAAATTTGGACTCATGGATGGAGGTCTGGAAATAAGAATCTTACCTTAGCTTGCCATTCATTTTGTTCTGATTGAGGTGAAATTCACATAACAGAAAACCAACCATTTTACAGTGAACAATTCAGTGGTATTTAGTATTATGTTGGCCAAAAAGTTTGTTTTATATTACAATGTTATGTAACTACCACCTCCATCTCCAAAAGCCATTAGTTTTATAAAAAGTAACAACAATACCACTCTTACCATATTTGGTTACCATCATGAGGATAACACATATAAGTACTTAAAAACTGGTTACCACACTAGGCCTTTAACTGACCATACGCCAGACAAAGAAGATACACAGACACACACACACAAATGAGTTATTTTAAGTGTTGTGGCAGGAATTGTATTCTAAAAACAGGCTCCCTGCACATATTAAGTTCAGAAAATGAATTATTCTACTGATATCTTTGATATAAATCTTATAAAAGGATGCCTCACATTCCTTTTATATGGTTATGAGAAGAATAGCTGTTAAGTTTTTTAAAGGGGCTAAAAGAAGACTTCAACGTGCCATACCTTATTGGGATAGCCGGACGCTTCCTTCCCAAATCAGCCTCAAAGAGGAAGCCTTCCACAGCGATAAATAAAAACTGTGCAAATGTCACAATGTTCCCACATCCTGGATGTTTCCTATGGAGTGGATAACAGAAAGAAAAAAAAAAAGCACAGAAAACTGAGCTAAAGGGCATTAAGACTTGTTTTACTGGTAGTTCAGAATAACAGGGAAGATGGCTTTCTATTACCCACTGTCCGTCTTTATCTGAGTTTTCATATCCCATGGATCTCACACACACAGCAACAGATCCACAGAGAAGAATGTCAGCTTTCTTCCTTCACTCTTCTGAGGGTGTAGCAGGGCAGGGGGAAGAACCACTCTGATAATGCTCATCCCCAGAACTATGATACAACTTTCCCAGGGAACTGTAGGAAGTTGGTCATAGGTTCTCACTGGGATCCTCACTTAACCAAGAGGGCTTTAGTCCAGATCCTTGTCATTTTGGACACAAAGTCCAGGGACAGAAATATGCTCAGGTCTCCTGTAATGATTTAGCTTCCCTTGTGGCTCAGCTGGTAAAGAGTCCACCTGTGATGTGGGAGACCTGGGTTCAATCCCTGGGTTGGGAAGATCTCCTGGAGAAAGGAAAGGCTACCCACTCCAGTATTCTGGCCTGGAGAATTCCATGGACTGTATAGTCCATGGGGTCACAAAGTGACATGACTGAGCCACTTTCACTTTGACCTGTAATGTTTACATATCCTCCCGACCAGGAATCTCCAAGACTGCTGTCAATCAAAGACTCCTGCCCAGTGTTGACCACAAGAACACTACCTTAGACAGAGACCCGATGCGGGCCACAACTGGTTGTGGGGAGAGGGACGCAGAATCTTACTCTTTTTCTAAGCATAAAGCACAGGATAAACATACAGCATGTGAGTCCATTTATAGTGTATCTGCAGAGGGATGACTAGGGGAAAAAAATGCCTACAAAGGGTCTTTTGTGGGCATTGGGGGAGGGGCAATGATGAAGACAAGACCAAGGAGCACTGCTACGGTCTACCAGTCTCCACCATCCTTAACACAAATGTACTAGGCACTCAACATATGTCCCTGGAATTCACTGGAACCCCTTCAGTCATCTATGTAAGGGTTGGTGAACCTTCCACAGTGACGCTTAGGAACAAATCTACAAGGTGGTGAAATTCTCTGACATCGCTCTTGAGGTACTTTGTGAAAGTTACTTAATATGTGTGGCTTGTTTTCAGCTTCATTTACCATCGTGCAGTGCTGCCCCATCAGTGGAAGGACAAAGGGAACAGCTGTCTTTGTTTTCCTGAGTCCTCCACAGTCCTCACGTTACCATTATTCCCATATTATGAAACAGAGCCTCCCAATTCTGTATCCACATCTTAACCAAAGACACTTACTCAAGCCTAGTGATTAGAAGGATTTAACAATTATTATATATTAAAATAATGTTATTTATTAACAACTCCATCCTCTACTGGTGGTGTGTGTGTGCTCAGTTACTCAATCATGTCTTACTCTCCGACCCGCTATGGACTGTAGCCTGCCAGGCTCCTCTGTCCATGGGATTCTCCAGGCAAGAATCCTGGAGTGCCTTCCTCCAGGGGATCTTCCTGACACAGGGATTGAACCCACATCTCCTGCACCTACTGCATTGCAGGTGGATTCTTTACTGCTGAGCCACCAGGGAAGCCCGTATTGCTGGTATTAATATTAAAATAGCAATCCCAAGGATCTCATTCTTAAATTCACTAAATAAAAATGAACAATGCCAAGCATAAGCCATTCCTGTATGGAGCTGTGCTTTCCATCTGAAGCGGAACTGTTGCTCCTCTCTAGGCTCTACTGCTTATGAAGGTTTCCTTGAAAACTACTGCTCTGTATTCAACGATCTCTTTTGGCACTCCTTATGTTCGAGGGACAGGGCAAAACATTGCTGGAATTCATACATAATCATGTAAGTCATTTCCCTCATTCAAGGAACTAATCAAGACTATGAGCCTAAATATAAGTGACAGGAGAGGGAACTTTAGCTTTAGCACAGTGCTCTTCAACTCCGGCTGAAATGACAGTGAAAGTTGCTCAGTCATGTCCGACTCTTTGTGACCCCCCTTGGAATTCTCCAGGCCACAATACTAGAGTGGGTAACCTTTCCTTTCTCCAGGGGATCTTCCTAACCCAGGTCTCCTGCATTGCAGGCAGATTCTTCACCAGCTGAGCCGCAAAGGAAGCCCAAGAATACTGGAGTGGGTAGCCCCTATCCCTCTTCAGTAGATCTTCCAGACCTAGGAATCGAATAGGGATCTCCTGCATTGCAGGCAGATTCTTTACCAGCTGAGCCACAAGGGACTCAGGCTAGGCTGCTCTTTAAAAACCTGTAAGCCTGAGAAGCCTCACCTTCCCCTGTGGGGTGAGGCCCTGGAATCTGTACTTTTGAAAGCTTCCCACTAGATCCTAATGTGCACCCAGAGCAGAGAACCACTAGGGTAGGTCTGGGAGGTGTAGGAGTGTGTGTATATAAGACACACAAGTCTTAAGGGCTGCCATGGGGCTGAGAGTCTGTGTGCTCCACAGAACTTGTGCATGCCAAGTCATATCTGACTTGCTACAGTCATATCTGACTCTTTGTGACCCTACGGCTTAGAAGCACACAGTGACATGCAGGGTCCAGCTCTGCCACTTACCTGATGACGGCGGAAGTTAATTACCCTAAGTTTAGTTTCCTTATCTTTAAAATGGGAACAGTACCAGTGCCTATCTCCTTGAGTAAATAAGCCAGTCCCTGAAATGCACTTGACAGAGGGAAAAGGCAAAGAGCAGAACACTAGGAGACCTCCAACCTAAGCACAGTAACTCTTTTAAAGACATTTATATTGACCAAGTTTTCTCACCTGTAACATAGAAGTTTTGTATTTTTAATGTCATAGTGAGGATTCAATGAGACATCAACAATCACAGGACTCGGTCCAAGAAGGGCTCATGATACTTCTTGCTTTCCCTTCCATTTCCTCTTTACCAATGGCTTAGGCCAATTGGCTTAGGCCAATTCAACTAATGAATAATTACTGAGAACATTCTGCGTGTGCAGTTAAGTGCTGGCTGTGAGGGAGCTGCCAACTGAATGAGACATGATCCCTGCCAAGCATGGATGGAGTAAGAGGGAGAAGGAAGCCAGTGCCCTGATCCTTCTTCCTGGATGGTTAAAGGGTGTCCTGTTCATCTTCATGCCTCCAGTCTCTGGGCACTGAGTCTGGCCTTCACTCAAGCAACTGAAGCAAACATGACCTAGAATATTAGGATTGTATGAAAGTTAAAAAGAAACTACTTCAAAAAAAAAAAAAAAAGAAGATTCCCTTTAAAAGTATATTCTTCACAGGATGTTTTAAAGGGCATCATAACAGGATTGGATCAAGATGACAGAGAAGCAGGACGTGGAGCTCACTTTCTCCCACAAACACATCAAAAATACATCTATGTGTGAAACGATTCTCATGGAACACCTACTGCACACTGGCAGAAGACCTCAGACTTTCAAAAGGGCAAGGAAATCTCCATGTAACTGGGTGGGACCAAAAAAGAAAAGAGAAAGGAATCGAGATGGGAACCTGACCCCCTGAAAGGGAGCTGTGAAGGAGGAAAGGTTCCTGCCCCTGGGAAAGGCCCTCTCTCGTAGGGAGATCAGCCAGGACAGAGGGGGAGCTTCGGAGTCCTGGAGGAGAGCACAGCAACCCGTCTGTGAAGAGCAAGAAGAGAAAGACCCACATAGACGGTCAGGGCTGCCCAGCTCTCCCCAGACTGAGATTCTCCTCTGCTGGGGTGGGTGGGGGCTGGGTACTGAGGCTCGGGTTTCGGAGCTCAGACTCTGGGGAGAGCACTGGGGTTGGCTGCGTGCAGACAGCCTGAGCAGGCTGGCTAGGATGTGGTGTGCCACAGGCCAGGGAGTATGGGAAGATGCCTGGGCCCACCAGAGAAGCAAGGCCATCGTTGGGGGGTGTGTGAGGAGGTGGTGGGCCCACCATAGGAGCTTCTTTTTCTGAGTACACTCTCAGGAGGCACAGCACAGGCTACTTGAACTCTAGGAGTCCCGAGGAAAGAGACACCATCCAAACCCAAAACAGCCCTCATGCCAAAAAATATTAAACTCACACAAGCTATGCGGGGATGCTCCCACATAGAAATAGCCCTCCAAGACTACAGTAGATAGTTGTTTTTTCAAAACTCACAGAGTGAGAGGGATATAAGCAAAATGAAGAAGCAGAGGAAACACTCCCAATTAAAAGACCAAGAAGATTTCCCTGAAGGAACAAACAATGACATAGATATCTTCAGTCTAAAAGACACCAAGTTCAAAAAGGAGGTAATGAAGACACTGAAGAAATTAACAAAGGCTATTGACAGAAATGCAAATTACTAGAAACATAAAGAGGCAATAAAAATTTAAAAATTCACTTGTCAAGACAAAAGTAGAGCTAAAGGGAATGGACGGCAGAATGAATAATGCAGAAGAACGAATAAGTGACCTGAAAGACAGAACAATGGAAATTACCCAATCAAAACAGCAGACAGGAAGCCAAATCGAAAACAAAAAAGAATGAAAGCAATATAAAAGACTGTGAGATAATATAAAGCATGCCAATCTACATCTAATAGGTACTCTAGAAGGAGACGAGAAATGGGGATTGAAAATGTATTTGGAGAAATTATGGCTGAAAACTTTCCAAACCTAAAGAAGGAAACAGATATCCAGATACAGGAAGCACAGAGAGTTCCAAACAAGATAAACCCAAACAGACCTATACCAAGACATATTTTAATAAAAACGGCTAAAGCTAACGAGAGATTTCTAAATGGAAAGAAAAACAGTCAATTATAGGGCTTCCCTGGCAGCTCAGAGATAAACAATTGATCCAGGAAGATCCCACACATGAAGCAGAGCAGCTAAGCCCAGGCACCACAACCGCCGAGTCTGTGCTCTAGAGCCTGAGAGTCCCAGCTGCTGAAGCCTGCACTTGAGGGCCTGCGCTCTGCAACAAGAGAAGCCACCACAATGAGAAGCCTGTGCACCACCGCTAGAGAGAAGCCCCTGCTCACTGCAACTAGAGAGCCCGCACAGCAACAAAGACCCAGCAAAGCCAAAAATAAAAAAATAAAATTACTTTTAAAAATGAGTTGATTATAAGGGATCCCCCCCCCATAAGGCTATGAGCTGATTTCTCCACAGAAACACTGAAGGTCAGAAGGGAACAGTAAAACATATTCAAAGTCTTGAAAGGGAAAAATCTGGAGCTTAGATTACCCAGCAAGATCATCATTTAGAAGAAATAAAGAATTTCTCAGACAAGCAAAAACTAAACAAATACAGCAACTTTAAAAATGATCCCAAAAGAAATACTGAAAGGGCTTCTCCAAATAGAAAAAAGGCAAGAAGATATAGGAAGGAGGAAATCACAATTGGAAAGTAATTCATTTAAATTGGCCAGTACACAGATTAAAAAAAAAACAACAAACCTACTTGTGAAAGTGATGATCAACACAAGGAACAAGATAAACGAGAAAGATAAACATGTAAACGTAAAAAAAGACACCAAAATCAGAAAATGTGGGGAAGGACAGTAAAAAAATATAGATTAGAAAAAAATGTGTTTGAGCCTATAGTCTAAAGCAATCTAAGGCTTTAGAAGGGGTTAACACAACAGGGAAAAAAAAGGTGGGCTACCACAAATCGAAAACATAGATTCACAAAAACCAAAAAGAAGAGAACACAAGCATAAAATATATCAAAATCCAAACAGAAACAGAAGAATCAACTGGAAAACAAAGTTTAAAATGACAATAAATACACATGTATCAATAACTACCTTAAATGTCAGTGAACTGAATGCTCCAATCAAAAGAACAAAGTGGCAGACTGGATTAAAAAACAAGAGCCTAGAATATGCTGCCTACAGTATGAGACCCACCTTAGGGCAAAGGACACACATAGACGGAAAGTGAGGGGATGGAAAAAACGTATTTCATACAAATGGAAATGACAAGAAAGGAGTTGCAATACTCATATCAGACAAAATTTAAAGCAAAGGCTATAAACAAAGACAAAGAGGAACAGTATACAATGATAAAAGGATCAATACAAGAAAAGTAATTACACTCATCCACATATATGCACCTAATAGAGGAGCACTCAAATACATACAACAAACACTGACATAAAAGGAGAAATTGATGAGTATACAATTGTAGGAGACTTTAATTTCTCACTCACATTAATGGACAGATCTTCTAAACAGAAAATCAATCAGGCAACAGAGATCCTAAATA
Source organism: Oryx dammah (assembly GCF_014754425.2). Taxonomy (NCBI): domain Eukaryota; kingdom Metazoa; phylum Chordata; class Mammalia; order Artiodactyla; family Bovidae; genus Oryx; species Oryx dammah. The sequence goes on from NW_024070202.1 coordinate 98,191,555, forward strand.
ATACAAAAGAATTGACGTTTTTCAGGACATTATAACCGCCTTCTTCCCCAAAAAAGAAAACACATTCTTTTCAAGTGCACATGGAACATTCTCTAGGATTGACCACACACTAGGGCACAAACTAACCTCAGCAAATTTAAGCGTATAGAAGGAGGCCCTGGAGCGCGTGGTGTGGTGGCAGTTGGGCTGCATGAGTTGTGCCAGAGAGACACTCTGCGGTAATATCCGTTACGCCTTGCTAACTGGAGTGGAAAGTAAAAGGGACCTCTCCTCCTCCATCTTCTTTATCCTCTCCCTGCTGGGCAGGCATGGTGCTGGAAGCTGCAGCGACAGATGCTGGCGAGAGGCGCTGGTGGCAGTGGCGAAGACTCCTCTGGACCAGCGGGCTTCTCGAACTACTGAACTACTAGCCCTTCGAGCCTCAGGCGTTGGGTCGCAGCCGGAGCTGGTGGCTCACTGGCTTCAGCAGAAGGGCTGAGCCTGCAAGGTCCCCCAGGAGACGCTGCTCAAACTCTGGGTGGTGCTGGACTGGAGCCTGGTGGGAGGCCGATCTGCCCAGTAAGGGCAGGACCCAGCCCGCCCTTCCCCATCCTCGGCACTGGGATGGACTCCTGCATCACACCCCTGAGGTCCCTGGTGCAGACCACCGACCTCTTTCATCCCTTGGTGGAAGATCCCTACAGTGATGGGGCCCATCACATGCACCAACGTGCTGAGTGACCGCTATGCCATGGGCATTACTGCGTGATGCTACTCGGCGTCAGCCAGAGTATGCCTGAGGAGGAGTGAGGAAAGATCACACCACTCATGATCAGAGGCTTTCAGGATGCTGCCGAGGAAGGAGGGACTGCAGTGACCAGTGGGCAAACAGTGGTATTATCACCGGTGGGGTTGCCGCTGTGGTATGTCAACCAAATGAATTCATCTTGCCTGACAGCGGGGCTTTTGGGGATATGCTTGTGTTAACTAAACCCTTAGGAACCCAAGTTGCCTGTCAATGCGCACCAATGGTTGGATAATCCTGAAGGATGGAATAAGATAAAGATGGTATTCTCCAGAGAAGAGATAGAGCTGGGTCATCAGGAAGCTATGTTCAACATGGCTACCCTCAATAGAACTGCTGTTGGACTAATGCCCACATTTTAATGCCCACGCAGCCACAGATATCACAGGCTTTGGCATTCTAGGTCACTCTCAGAACCTGGTGAAAGAACAGAAATGAAGTGTCATTTGTAATGTGCCCATCATCGCCAAGATGGCTGCCATCAGCCAGGCCACAAGGTGCTCTGGTTTCCTGCAAGGAACCTCAGCAGAAACTTCTGGAGGGCTACTGATTTGTCTACCAAGAGAACAGGCAGCTCACTTTTGTTCAGAAATCAAATCTTTGAAGTATGGAGAGGGTCATCAAGCCCGGATTGTCAGCATTGTCGAAAAAGGGAAACCAGACAGCCCGGATCATTGACAAGCCTTGCGTTATTGAGGTCCTGCCTTGTGGGGCCACTGCTACTGCTCTTGCTCCTGAGAACTCCAGTGCCTCCTCTGAGCCTGGCTCGTAAGATGGAAGAGCAAAAGTTGTACACAAGCATGGACCATTCTCTACAGCTGGTTTCAGGAAGAAATTTCCAGAGAAGGCCGCCCGCTTAGTACTTCCAGCTGCTCTTCCTAGGTAATTCAAATCAGCCCATCAAACACTGCAGATTCCAAGGCCAGAAGTAACATTTTGGACTTCCAAGGGGTAGATCTGCTCACCTCTTGAATAGAAAAAGAGCAGGAAACCCCATTTCCTCTTTCCAAGAGCAAGACGAGATTATCCAGGTTTGAGATATATTTCTTGGCACAGTGTTAATTGATTTTTTCACAAGGAGTGAGGTTATTTATTAAAATTACATAGACACCAAAAATAAATTGCAAAATGAAAAACATTTAGATCAGAAGCAAATAAGTTTGGACTAATACTGTTGATAAACTGAAACTGTTATGAGAGATTAAAATGCAATGTCAAATTTTTATTAGACTACTCTGAAATACTGGCTGTTTCCTACTCTGGACAAGAATTGAGCAGCTTGTCCAATGCCTGGGAAAGGAGGACCTCCAACCACCTTACTTGATCACTGCTAATGACGTCTCTCTCTAAACCCCTTTAAGGACTGGGAGAGGCAGAGCAAACCCCAGAGCCCAGGCCTTGGTGGATATTAAGATATTAAATCTTGTGTTGAAAATTCCTGGTGATTTCATCAATAAAGCTATTTCTAGTGAAATAAAGAATTTTGTTGGGAAAAAAAAATTACTTCAAGCATCTTCTCTGACCACAATAGCATGAAACTATAGATCAAATACAGGAAAAGAAATGAGGTGGGGGGGAAAGATTATATGGGGACTAAACAACATACAAAAAACCAATGGGTCAATGAGGAAATCAAAAAGGAAATTAAAAAATACCTTGAAACAAAAGACAATGAAAATACAAGCATACGAAACTCTACAGGATGTAGTAAAAGCAGTTCTTAGAGGGACATTCACAGTGATACAGGCCTTCCTCAAAATATTAGAAAAATCTGAAATAATAACCTACCACCTAAAACAATTAGAGAAAGAAGAACAAACAAAACCTAAAGTCAGAAGAAGGAAGGAAATAATAAAGATTGTGTGTGAAAGTTGCTCAGTTGTGTCTGACTCTTTGAGACCCCATGGACAGTAGCCTGCCAGGCTTCTCTGTCTATGGAATTCTCCAAGAAATTCTACTGGCGTAAGTAGCCATTCCCTTCTTCAGGGGATCTTCCCAACCCAGGCACTGAACCCAGGTCTCCCCACTGCAGGCAGATTCTTTGCCATCTGAGCCACCAGCCATTAGTGAGGGAATAAATAAAACAGAAATTAAAAGGGAAACAGAAAAAATAAATCAATAAAACCAAGAGCTGGTTCTTTGAAAGGGTGAACAAAACTGACAAACCTCTGGCCAGGATCACCAAGAAGAAAAGAGAGAAGAGACGAAGTAAGAAATGAAAAGGGAGAAATCACAACTGATAACACAGAAATACATAAAAACCTTAACAGAATACTATAAACAATTACATGCCAACATAGTTAACAACCCAGAAGAAACAGACAACTTTCTACAAACATACAGCCCACCAAAACTGAATCAAGAAGAAATAATTTGAAGAGACCAGTCACTAGAAGTGAAATAGAATCTGTAACAAAAAAAACCAAAAACAAACAAAATACCCTATAAACAAAATTTCAGGACCAGACAGCTTCACAGGCAAATTCTGCCAAACACACAAAAAAGAACTTAATACTGATTCTTCTTGAAAAGGAGGGAACACTCCCAAAGACATTTTACAAAGCCACCATCGCCCTAATGTCAAAATCAGACAAAGATACCACCAAAAAATAAAATTACAGGCCAATATCTCTGAGGAATATAGCTGCAAAACCCTCAACAAAATATTAGCAAATCAAATCCAGCAACACACAGAAAAGATCATACACTATGACCAAGTGGGATTCACTCCAAATTCACTAGGATAGTTCAACATATGCAAAATCAATGTAATACACATTAACAAAAGAAAAGTAAAAAACCACATGATCATCTCAATAGATGCAGAAAAGGCATTTGACAAAATTCAACATCCATTTGTGATTAAAAAAAAAGAAAAACTCTTACCAAAGTGGGTATACAGGGAACATACCTCAACATAATAGAAGTCATTTATGACAAATCCATAGCCATTTTAATACTCAATATAATCAGAGAAAGCACTGGCGACCCACTCCAGTACTCTTGCCTGGAAAATCCCATGGACGGAGGAGCCTGGTAGGTTGCAGTCCATGGGGTCGCTGAGGGTCGGACACGACTGAGCGACTTCACTTTCACTTTTCACTTTCATGCATTGGAGAAGGAAATAGTAACCCACTCCAGCATTCCTGCCTGGAGAATCCCAGGGATGGGGGAACCTGATGGGCTGCCATCTATGGGGTCGCACAGAGCCAGACACAACTGATGCGACTTAGCAGCAGCAGCACTCAATATAATACTTTTAGCAAGAAAGCCTTCTTGCTAAAATCTGGAATAAGACAAGGATGCCCATTCTCACCACTTTTATTTAACACTGTATTGGAAGTTCTAGCCACAGCAATCAGACAAGAAATAAAAAAGTATCCAAATCAGAAGGAAAGATAAAATTGCCACTATATGCAGATGACATGAAACTATATATACAAAACTCTAAGCTCTCCACACAAAAGCTACTAGAGCTAATAAATGAATTCAGCAAAGTGCAGGATACAAGATTAACATTCAGAAATCAGTTGCATTTCTTTACATAAACAATGAAATAACAGAAAGAGAATGCAGGGAAAAAAAAAAAAAAACCTTTAAAACCAGAAAACAAAACAAAAAAATAGGAATAAACCTGACAAGGAGGTAAAAGACTTATATGCCGAGAACTCTAAAACACTAATAAAGGAAATCAAATAGGATTCAAAGAAATGGGAGAATATCCCATGCTCTTGATTTGGAAGAATTAATATTGTTAAAATGGCAACACTATCCAAAGCAATCTACAGATTTAATGTGATCTCTATAAAACTACACATGATATTTTTTCACAGAACTAGAAGAAATAACCCCAAAGTGTATATGGAACTATAAAAGACCCAGAATTGCCAAAGCAATCCTAAGGGGCAGGGGGGGCAAGACACATAACTCTTCCAGACTTCAGACAATACTGTTAATAAAAAGCTACAGTAATCAAACCCTGCAGGAGGGCATGGCAACCCACTCCAGTATTCTTGCCTGGAGAATTCCACAGACAGAGGAGCCTGGCGGGCTACAGTCCGTGGGGTCACAAACAGTCAGACACAACTGAGCGACTAACACACATACAGAGTAATCAAAACAGTGTGGTATTGGTACAAAAACATGTGTATAGATCAATGGCACAGAACAGAGAACCCAGAAATAAACCCACACACCTACAGTCAATTAATCTTTGACAAGGGAGACAAGAATATAAAATGGGAAAAAGAGTCTCTTCAGCAAGTGGTACTGGGAAAGTTGAACAGCTGCATATAAATCAATGAAGTTAGAACACAACCTCATACCACGCACAAAAATAAACTCAAAATGTCTTAAAGTCTTAAACATAAGACATGATACTATAAAACTCTTAGAAGAGAACATAGGCAAAACATTTTCTGACATAAATCATACCAATGTCTTCTTAGGTCAATATCCCAAGGCAACAGAAATAAAAATAAACAAATGTGACCCTAAAAGCTTTGGCAGAGCAAGTGAAGTCGCTCAGTCGTGTCTGACTCTTTGCGACCCCATAGAATGTAGCCTACCAGGCTCCTCTGTCCATGGGATTTTCCAGGCAATAGTACTAGAGTGGATTGCCATTTCCTTCTCCAGGGGATCTTCCCAACCCAGGGCTTGAACCCAGGTCTCCCGCATTGTAGACAGACGCTTTACCGTCTGAGCCACCAGGGAAGTCAAAGGAAACCATAAAAAAAAAAAAATCTATAGAATGAAAGCCAGAGCATTATTTGCAAATGATGCGCCATACAAGGGCTTAATCTCCAAAACATACAAACAGCTCATAGAACCCAACAACAAAAAAAACAACCCAATCAGAAGACCTTAATAGACAGTTCTCCAAAGAAGACATACAGATGGCCCATGAAAAGATATTCAACATCACTTTATTAGAGAAATGCAAATCAAAACTACAATGAGGTACCGCCTCACACCAGTCAGAATGACCATCATTAAAAAGTCTACAAACAACAAATGCTGAAGAGGGTGTGGAGAAAAGGGAACTCTCCTATACTGTTGGTGGGAATATAAGTTGGTACAGCCACTATACAAAACAGTATGGAGGTTCCTCAGAAAACTAAACAGACTTATCTTATGTTCCAGCAAACCCATTCCTGCGCATACATCCAGAGATACCTCTAATTCAAAAAGATACACATATGCCAATGTTCAAAGCAGCACTATTCACAATTGCTAAGACATGGATACAACTTAAATGTCCATCAACAGATGAATGGATAAAGATATAGTACATACATACAATGGAACATTATTCGGCCATAAAAAAAAACAAACAAAACAATGCCATTTGCAGCAACATAGACGCAGCTAGAGAACATCAAGCTAAGTGAAGTCAGAAAGAGAAAGGCCATATGACATCATTTATACGTGGAATTTAAAAATGGCAAAAATGAACCCATCTATAAAACAGAAATAGAATCACAGACGTACAGATCAGATTTGTGATTGCTAAGGGGGAGGGGAGGAGAGGTATGGACTGGGGAGTTTGGGGTTAGCAGATGCAAACTATTATACATAGAATGGATAAATAACAAGGTCCTACTGTATAGCACAGGGAACTATATCCAGTCTCCTGGGATATACCATAATGGAAAAGACTATTTAAAAGCATGTATGTGGTGGTGGTTGGTGGCTTAGTCGCTAAGTGATGTCCGACTCTTGCAACCCCATGGACTGTAGCCTGCCAGGCTCCTCTGTCCATGGGATTCACCAAGCAAGAATACTGGAGTGGGTAGCCATTTCCTTCTCCAGGGGATCTTTCCAACCCAGGAATCAAACCCGGGTCTCCTGCATTGCAGGTAGGTTAAGATTCTTAACCTACTGAGCTACAAGGGAAGCGCTCCTCCACCCCTACAAAAATGTATGTATGTGTATAACTGAGTCACTTTGCTGTATAGCAGAGACTGGCACATTAGAAATCAACTATATTTCAATTTTTTAAAAATGTTAAAAATAAATTATTGAAATCAAGATCTTGAAAGCATAGCTGTACCCCCATATTCACTGCAGCACTATTTGCAATACCTAGTGATGATACAGAAACAACTGAAATGTCCATGGACAGGTGAATGCTGCTGCTGCTGCTGCTAAGTCGCTTCAGTCATGTCCGACTCTGTGCAACCCCACAGACGGCAGCCCAACAGGCTCCCCCGTCCCTGGGATTCTCCAAGCAAGAACACTGGAGTGGGTTGCCATTTCCTTCTCCAATGGACAGGTGAATAGATACAGAAAATGTGGTATAAACATACAACATTATTCAACCTTAAAAAAGAAGGAAATGATATCATTTGCAACAATGTGGAAGACATGCTAAATGAAGTCAGTCACAAAAGGGGAAATACTGCATGACTCCTCTTACATGAAGCATCTAAAATCAAACTAACAGAAGCAGACAATAGAATGGAGACTGCCAAGGTCAAAGGGGAAGGGAAAATGGGGACCTGTTGTTTAATGGGTATAAGTTTTCAGTTACACAAAGCGAATAAGTTCAGAAGATATCTGTGCACTTTAGTACCTATGGTTAACAATTCCATATTGTACACTTTAGGATTTGTTAAGAGGGTACATCTTATGTTCAGTGTTCTTATCATAAAATAGAACACAAGAAAATTTTGGAGGTGATGGATGTGTTTATTACCTTGATTATGATGGCTTCATGGGTGTTATTTTATAACAATATCTGTCTCCATAGTAGGTATTATTATGCCCATTTCATTGCTAAAGACACCGAGGGCCATATGATACTGAGTTAGGTAAGTCTCTCAGGGCTACCTGGCAAATAAATGGTGTTTGCATTTTATTATTATTCTATTTATTATTATCATTGTTATTATTATTTTTTTTCTTTTTTGCCACGTGGGATGTGGGATCTTAGTTCCCCCACCAAGGATTAACTCTTGCCCCGGCACTGGAAATGCTGAGTCTTAACCACTGCACCGCCAAGGAGGTCCCTTTTTTTTTTTTTTAATTCAGTGATTTTTAGTATATTTAGAATTGTGCAGTCATTTCCATTATTTAATTTTAGGACATTCCAAAAGAAATCCCATACCCATTAGGAATCAGTCCCCATTTCCCCCTCCCCTTGACAATCTAATCTACTTCGCTTCTATTTCCATAGGATTTTTATATCTCCCTAATGTGCCCCCATAATTCAATTTTTAAGAAATCAATTTACCGAACTTTTTAAGAACACAATGCTGTATAGCTGCCAATGGAACAATTTAACTTGAATAATTCTTTTGAAAACATCAGAGTACAAACCTAGATCTTTTTCCCCTAAATCACTTATTTTCTTGAACTTTATTCCTCAGGAATTATAATCACTAACTGCAAATCATTTCTGTTTGAATTCTCTTTGGCAAGAATCCAAAGTTTTACTTTTAGAAAATGTCCTTATTTAACATTAGGCACTTGATTAAAAAATAAAATGCCAAAAAGAAAATGTTTCAGATTGTTTTCCTGAGACACTTCGCCTAGATAGGGAACTGATGTGTATCTTGATTCCAAAGTAGAAGGTGAACTCTCTCAGAAGGAAGATCAAGGCACTCATTCAATACTTTATGCTTGCCCTATACATTTCATGGGTGCTTTGTATTTTATTATAGGTCTCAATCATAGGTATGAAATCAGAAAGAAACACCTAAATTTGTTTTCCAATTTGGAAGAGAACGGTTAAAAATGCTCACTTTACAAGTCACTTTAGTATTTCCATTCATACTTGGTGTTCCATACCTAATGATTCCAAGAAAACCATAGAAGAAGCACAGTGCCTGCTCTACAAAATTTTATTAGCATTCCACTATGGAGAAGGCAATGGCAACCCACTCCAGTACTCTTGCCTGGAAAATCCCATGGACGGAGGAGCCTGGTAGGCTGCAGTCCATGCGGTCACAAAGAGTCGGACACAACTGAGCGACTTCACTTTCACTTTTCAATTTCCTGCATTGGAGACGGAAATGACCACCCACTCCAGTGTTCTTGCCTGGAGAATCCCAGGGATGGGGGAGCCTGGTGGGCTGCCATCTATAGGGTCACACAGAGTCAGACACGACTGAAGCGACTTAGCAGCAGCAGCATGATGTCCCAAGATAAGAATTACAAATTATGGGAAGTCAAATCGACAAAGAACCTTGAAGACTATCTAGACCAACCAGTTCTTATTTTCTCAATCTGAAACATGATTAAGTTGGAGTTGCCCAAGCAAATTAGGAAAAAACTGCTATTCAGTCTGGGGTACCACTCATTAAATTAGCAAATGTACCCCTTACCACTGTATGCAAACATTCAGATGAATAATGCAGAAAAACATTCTGTACAGTTATATTTACCCACAACTTTTCAGGAACAGTTAATAAAACAGAGTTGTTGTTTATCACTAAGTCATGTCCAGCTCTTTGGCTGTAGCCCACCAGGCTCCTCTGTCCATGGGATTCTCCAGGCAAGAATACTGGAGTAGGTTGCCATGCCCTCCTCCAGGGCATCTTCCTGACCAAGGGATTGAACTCTGATCTTCTGCATTGCAAGCGGATACTTTACCACTGAGCCACCTGGGAAGCCCAACAAAATGGGTATACAAATACTGAAACAAAAGTTGTTAAAAGGGGAATGAACCGAATATGAGCTTCAGGCTTTGCACGTGAATTTCATTTAATCCTTCAAAACCCTGTAAGGCTGGCAGAGCTATCACCACCCTTTCACAGCTCAGGGGACAGACTCAGAAAGACTAAGTAATTTAGCTAAGGGCTCACAACTGGTTAAAAAAAAAAAGGTTCTCAGTTGCTAGCATATTCTGATGTCATACAGCCTTTGGCAAGATTTAATTTAATGGCATATTCAACATAAACAGACTATTATTCTCTGACCTTCATTTCCATGGCTGACCTGATTCCATCACATTTTTATATTTTTAAACCAATTTCCAAAGTGACCTTCCTTTGAAGTGTACCAGCTGACAGCTGGATGCATCTTTTCCTTTTATTTTCATATCCCTCACCACTTACTCCCAAGAATGATAAATGACAGATCTTCATCAACACTTTTTGCATAATAAAGTTTTCAAGCTCTGTAATTGCAAAAATTAACCCCACAGAATTCTCTTAAGTAAACTGGTTGCTTCAGAATAACTTAATCGATCCTTAGTGTCATGAAAATAAAATACAAGTCTAACAGGCACCACACGAGGAACTGGATGACCAAAACTATGGGTTTTAAAATAACAGGAAGGCTGAAAAAGATGCTGGACTAAGAGTTTAGATTCTTGGGTTCCAGTTCTGGTTCTACCACTTACAAGTGATAAAAGAGAACCTAATTTCTTGGGACGTGTTTCACTTTCAGTAAAACAGAGAATATACTTGTTGACGTATCTTGTACATAAGATTGTTCTGATGGGCAATGGAGATAATTGTGCAGATTTTAAAACAAGGTATTAAACAGCACAGATATTATTTTATAGGTGGAAAAAGGAAGCCCAAAGAGGCTAAATAACTTGAAAACGTCACACAGCCAGGGGAATGACAGAGCCAAAGGCTGAAACTCATGAGATTTTCAGTCTTGAGCTTTTCCAGTCCACCTGTCGCCTTTTCTGTAACTGTTTCTGCTCAATGACCTTTGCACATTGTTACTTAATACTGTTTGTGTGCCACCTCAATAAAACTACCCTAGTGTCCTTTGGGAAAGTGTCATAACCATTCTTAATTTATAAAGTTTTACGCCTCAAATTGCAAGCTTCCTAATTTATTCAATAGTATCTTAATGCTGGAAAGTCTATCTCTGGTCAATTAGACAACTTTCTGCCTATGAATTCGTTCTACTACATCCCCAAGAGGTATGCTGGGTGAAGTATCGTAACCATCTCTAAGGCCAATAAAACAAATGTTTTGCAGCCTACTTTAATACAACTGAAACTTTCTTTGCAGTGTAAACCAAGTCAGACTGCTTTTTAAGTCCAAGCTTTGCTCAAGTCATACAAGAGGCATTAGCAGGATCGAGAAGAGCTGGGGGGAATCTTGGCTTCTGCCACGAGTTCCCTTCGACCTTGCGGGGTGGGAAACTCTACAGGCTTCAATCCTCCAGGGTATGAAACGGGCAGATGACGACAGCAAACACCCAGAGGGTTCCCCTCGAGGGATGCTGAGAAACTGTTGGGCAGGAGAGCTGACGGGGCATAGTCCAGAGCAGACCCGGGCGGAGGCGGTTCCATCCCGGCCCGCGCGCGCCTCGGGGCGAGAAGGGAATGGCAACAAGACGGGGCGGGGGGAAGCCGAGCTGCGGCGTTCGGGGGCTCCCCTCCTCCCGCTTCTTTTGTGCGACTGACGGGGGTCACTCACCGGGCCAGGAGCTCTAGGAAGATCACGTTACTGCAGCAGCCTGCGAAAACCAGGCCCACCGCGAAGGCCGGGCGCATGGCCAAGACAGGGGAAGGGGAGCGAGAGCGCAGAGGAAGCGCCCAACTAGACCACTACCCCTGGAAGCCCGGCTACCGCCTCGCCGCGGCACTGAACATCACCACCGTCCTGGAGTGCCGCTCTCCCGGGTCCGTGACGGTCTCCCTTTTCTCAGCGGCTGCCACCAACGCTGCCGGTTAAGGAGCTGTAGTTCGCCGTCAACCGGAGCTCCATTCATACGAGGGGGCGTCCGAGTCCAGGCTAGACTACACTTCCCAGAATGCCGCGCGCCCGTACGTCAGGCTGCGACGTATTCCGCTTCTGCTGGGCACCTCAGTCGGAGAGAGAGGCGAGGTGCCCGTCATGTCTCGCGCCGTAGCGTGCCGCGAGGCTTGCTGGGAAGTGAAGTTCCAACGCTGTCAATGTTGTTTCCCGTGAGGCAGCCAAAGGCTATGAAAGGGATTCGTCCATCATTTTCAGGGCAAATTCATAGCTGAGGGCACTAGAACAACACACCTATTATTGACTGATAATTAGAAGTGTTCTAGGATCTGACATTTCTCCTGAATTGGGAGAAAGTGCAAATTTTCTGAACTTGCTTCTCTACCTTTTGAGAAGAACTTTGGACTCAGGGAGTTGGTGATGGAAGGCAGGCCTGGCGTGCTGCGGTCCATGGGGTCACAAAGAGTCGGACACGACTGAGCGACTGAACTGAACTTGGACTCAGGAAGTTCTAGTACTCAGTCTTGGCTTAGCCACTAATTAGCTCGGCTAAGGAAACCTGACCTGCAAGGAGATCCAACCAGTCCATTCTGAAGGAGATCAACCCTGGGATTTCTTTGGAAGGAATGATGCTAAAGCTGAAACTCCAGTACTTTGGCCACCTGATGCAAAAAGTTGACTCATTGGAAAAGACTCTGATGCTGGGAGGGATTGGGGGCAGGAGGAGAAGGGGACGACAGAGGATGAGATGGCTGGATGGCATCACCGACGCAATGGACGTGAGTCTGAGTGAACTCCAGGAGCTGGTGATGGACAGGGAGGCCTGGCATGCTGCGATTCATGGGGTCACAGAGTCGGACACAACTGAGAGACTGAACTGAACTGAAGGCAACCTGTTTCTTATTATAGGTAAATATGGGAATAGTAATGCCCATCTTGCTTTCCTGGTGACTTAGATGATAAAGAATCCGCCAGCAATTCGGGAGACCTAGGTTCAGTCCCTGGGTTGGGAAGATCCCCTGGAAGAAGGCATGACAAACCACTCCAGTATTCTTGCCTGGAGAATCCCCATGGACGAAGGAGCCTGGGGGGCTACTGTCCAGGGGGTCACCAAGAGTTGGACACAATTGAAGCAACCAGTATTCGCCCGGCTATGGAGAATTCCATGGACAGAGGAGCCTGGTGGGCTGCAGTCCATGGATTGCAAGGAATCGGACACGACTGAGCAACTAACACACAGCAGTACATTATATCAGCACTGGAAGGGGCTCTCACTCAACTCCCTCAATTTTACAGACCATAAAAAACTGAGTCCAAGCAATCCCCCCTTGTACCCTGACCAGGCCGCACTCTACTCTATGACTCTAGTTCCCCACATGTGTTGCCCTTCTGTTTTAGGTCTCCCACATCCCAGTACTGGAGAAGGAAATGGCAACCCACTCCAGTATTCTTGCCTAGAGAATCCTGTGGACAGAGGAGCCTGGTGGGCTGCTGTCCATAGGGTCGCACAGAGTCAGACACGACTGAAGTGATTTAGCAGCAGCAGCAGCAGCAGAAGCAACTAAGCACAGAACACAGCAATGCCCATCTTACCTGGTGGTTGTGAGGATTAAAAGCTATGATCATCTGGGGATCTTGTGAAAGTGGAGATCCTGAGGTTCTGCATTTCCAGCAAGTTCCCAGGTGCTGGTGATGCTACAGATCCACCCACCACACTTTGAAGTGTGTGTGCTGTTGTTGAGTCGTGTCCAACTCTTGGCAACCCCACAGACTGTAGCCTGCCAGGCTCCTCTGTCTATGGGATTTTCCTCTTAGATGCGTATTAAATAGTTGACTCTGAAGACCTTTTATCCCACCCCTTCCATTGGCTCAGGGATTTAGTGCCCCTTGTGGCTCAGCTGGTAAAGAATCCACCTGCAATGCGGGAGACCTGGTTCCATCCCTGGGTTGAGAAGATCTCCTGGAGAAGGGAAAGGCTACCCACTCCAGTATTCTGGCCTGGAGAATTCCATGGTCTGTATAGGCCATGGGTTGCAAAGAGTCAGACAGGACTGGGCGACTTTCACTTTCAGGCAGCCAGCCAGGCTCCTTTTTCCCCCATGGCCTACAATCATGCTCAAATAAGCTACCATGTCTTTCTCCTTCACTTTAACACCAAATATCTTTAAAGAGTAATCTATATTCATGGTTTCTTCATTTTACTCTGACCGAAGCCAGCCTATTGAAACCAGTCTTATTTAAGAAACCTCAGTTCAGTCTCTCAGTCGTGTCCGACTCTTTGTGACCCCATGAATCGCAGCACGCCAGGCCTCCCTGTCCATCACCAGCTCCCAGATTTCACTCAGACTCACGTCCATCGAGTCAGTGATGCCATCCAGCCATCTCATCCTCGGTCATCCCCTTCTCCTCCTGCCCCCAATCCCTCCCAGCATCAGAGTCTTTTCCAATGAGTCAACTCTTTGCATCAGGTGGCCAAAGTACTGGAGTTTCAGCTTTAGCATCATTCCTTCCAAAGAAATCCCAGGGTTGATCTCCTTCAGAATGGACTGGTTGGATCTCCTTGCCGTCCAAGGGACCCTCAAGAGTTTTCTCCAACACCACAGTTCAAACACGTCAATTCTTCGGCACTCAGCTTTCTTCAAAGTCCAACTTTCACATCCATACATGACCACAGGAAAAACCATAGCCTTGACTAGACGGACCTTAGTCGGCAAAGTAATGTCTCTGCTTTTGAATATACTATCTAGGTTGCTCATAACTTTTCTTCCAAGGAGTAAGTGTCTTTTAATTTCATGGCTGCAGTCACCATCTGCAGTGATTTTGGAGCCCAAAAAAATAAAGTCTGACACTGTTTCCACTGTTTCCCCATCTATTACCCATGAAGTGATGGGACCGGATGCCATGATCTTCGTTTTCTGAATGTTGAGCTTTAAGCCAACTTTTTCTCTCTCCTCTTTCACTTTCATCAAGAGGCATTTTAGTTCCTCTTCACTTTCTGCCATAAGGGTGGTGTCATCTGAATATCTGAGGTTATTGATATTTCTCCTGGCAATCTTGATTCCACCTTGTGTTTCTTCCAGTCCAGCGTTTCTCATGATGTACTCTGCATAGAAGTTAAATAAGCGGGTGACAATATACAGCCTTGACGTACTCCTTGACGTATTTGGAACCAGTCTGTTGTTCCATGTCCAGTTCTAACTGTTGCTTCCTGACCTGCATACAGATTTCTCAAGAGGCAGGTTAGGTGGTCTGGTATTCCCACCTCTTTCAGAATTTTCCACAGTTTATTGTGATCCACACAGTCAAAGGCTTTGGCATAGGCAATAAAGCAGAAATAGATGTTTTTCTGGAACTCTCTTGCTTTCTCCATGATCCAGCGGATGTTGGCAATTTGATCTCTGGTTCCTCTGCCTTTTCTGAAATCAGCTTGAACTTCAGGGAGTTCATGGTTCACGCATTGCTGAAGTCTGGCTTGGAGAATTTTGAGCATTACTTTACTAGCTTGTGAGATGAGTGCAATTGTGTGGTAGTTTGAGCATTCTTTGGCATTGCCTTTCTTTGGAACTGGAATGAAAACTGACCTTTTCCAGTCCTGTGGCCACTGCTGAGTTTTCCAAATGTGCTGGCATATTGAGTGCAGCACTTTCACAGCATCATCTTTCAGGATTTGAAACAGCTCAACTGAAATTCCATCACCTCCACTAGCTTTGTTTGTAGTGATGCTTTCTAAGGCCCACTTGACTTCACTTTCCAAGATATCTGGCTCTAGATGAGTGATCACATCATCATGATTATCTGGGTCATGAAGATCTTTTTTGTACAGTTCTTCCATGTATTCTTGCCACCTCTTCTTAATATCTTCTGCTTCTGTTAGGTCCATACCATTTCTGTCCTTTATCGAGCCCATCTTTGCATGAAATGTTCCCTTGGTATCTCTAATTTTCTTGAAGAGATCTCTAGTCTTTCCCATTCTGTTGTTTTCCTTAGCTGAGCCACCCATGCCCAAGACCAGGGCCGGCGGCCAGGAGAAGCAACCCGAGGAGTGGTGGCTGAGCAGGCACAGGAGGGCCTAGAGGAGCTATCCCACGTTGAAGGTCAGGAACGGTGGTGGTAAGGAAATACCCCTCATCCAAGGAAAGGAACAGTGGCTGTGCTTTGCTGGAGCAGCCGTGAAGAGATACCCCACGCCAAGGTAAGAGAAACCCAAGTAAGATGGTAAGTGTTGCAAGAGGGCATCAGAGGGCAGACACACTGAAACCATACTCACAGAAAACTAGTCAATCTAATCACACTAGGACCACAGCCTTGTCTAACTCAATGAAACCAAGCCATGCCTGTGGGGCAACCCAAGACGGGCGGGTCATGGTGGAGAGGTCTGACAGAATGTGGTCCACTGGAGAAGGGAATGGCAAGCCACTTCAGTATTCTTGCTTTGAGAACCCCATGAACAATAGGAAAAGGCAAAATGATAGGATACCAAAAGAGGAACTCCCCAGATCATTAGGTGCCCGATATGCTAATGGGGATCACTGGAGAAATAAGTCCAGAAAGAATGAAGGGATGGAGCCAAAGCAAAAACAATACACAGTTGTGGATGTGACTGGTGATAGAAGCAAGATCCGATGCTGTAAAGAGCAATATTGCATAGGAACCTGGAATGTCAGGTCCATGAATCAAGACAAATTGGAAGTGGTCAAACAAGAGATGGCAAGGGTGAACATCGACATTCTAGGAATCAGCGAACTAAAATGCACTGGAATGGGTAAATTTAACTCAGATGACCATTATATCTACTACTGCGGGCAGGAATCCCTCAGAAGAAATGGAGTAGCCATCATGGTCAACAAAAGAGTCTGAAATGCAGTACTTGGATGCAATCTCAAAAACGACAGAATGATCTCTCTTTATTTCCAAGGCAAACCATTCAATATCACAGTAATCCAAGTCTATGCCCCAACCAGTAATGCTGAAGAAGCTGAAGTTGAACGGTTTTATGAAGACCTACAAGATCTTTTAGAACTAACACCCAAAAAAGTTGTCCTTTTCATTATAGGGGACTGGAATGCAAAAGTAGGAAGTCAAGAAACACCTGGAGTAACAGGCAAATTTGGCCTTGGAATGCGGAATGAAGCAGGGCAAAGACTAATAAAGTTTTGCCAAGACAATGCACTGGTCATAGCAAACACCCTCTTCCAACAACACAAGACAAGACTTTACACATGGACATCACCAGATGGTCAACACCGAAATCAGATTGATTATATTCTTTGCAGCCAAAGATGGAGAAGCTCTATACAATCAACAAAAACAAGACCGGGAGCTGACTGTGGCTCAGATCCTGAACTCCTTATTGCCAAATTCAGACTTAAATTGAAGAAACTAGGGAAAACCGCTAGACCATTCAGGCATGACCTAAATCAAATCCCTTATGATTATACAGTGGAAGTGAGAAATATATTTAAGGGTCTAGATCTGATAGATAGAGTGCCTGATGAACTATGGAATGAGGTTCTTGACATTGTACAAGAGACAGGGATCAAGACCATCCTCATGGAAAAGAAATTAAGAAACCTAGTGACCGCTTAATTGTCAAAACCAAATACAAGCTCACCTTACTCAATCTTGCAATGACTTTTGATAATGAGAGCTCAATGCTCTTGACATTCTCTTGTCCTTCTGCTTATATGACATGAATTTTCTATTTCTCTGACTTAATCTTTTTTCAGTTTTTATTTGGCTTTTTCCTGCTCTGTCCACTGAATTCTCCTAACAAACCTCCACTATCTGTCCCTCCTCCTGTTGCTGTGTATACTTTCTATTGATGACCTTGCCTCCATAACTTCAACCATCACTGTTTGTAACTGAGATGGTACATGAATGTACACGTGCAGCCCCAATCAGCTGTGTGCCTTAAATTTTCCAATTGCTTGTCAGACATTTTCACCAATGAATCCTTGTAACCCCCACCACAACAACATATACACAGTTCTTTATCTACTCTCTCAAATAGGGCCCTTATTTCTATTAAGGACATTATCTACCACCTGTTCTCTTTGGGCAAAAACCTGAAAGATATTCACAGTCTTCTTTTCACAACACTTCTACCTGACGAGTATCTCTAGATTCCAGCCTCTCCTTTCAGTTTACATCCATGCCCACTTCCCCTCCTAACATGTTCTTGGTAGCTTCCGCCCATCCTCCATGCTGTCTCCACACTGCTCCCCAAAATAGACTCTTTATGTCACAGTGCTATTCCAACAAGTCTTCCAATTGTTACTACTGTGTAACAAACCACCCCAAAATATGGCAATTGAAAACATAGTATAGGGCTTCCCTAGTGGTCCAGTGGTTAAGAATCCACCTGCCAGTACAGGAGACACGGGTTCGATCCCTGGTCTGGGAAGATCCCATATGCCATGGAGCAACTAAGCCTGTGCAACCCAACTACTGAAGCCTGAGCAGCCTAGAGCCCATGCTCCACAATGCGAGAAGGCGAGAAGCCACAATAAGCCCACATGCCAGAAGTAGAGAGTAACCCCCGCTCACCACAACTATGGAAAGCCTGTGTGCAAAGCAATGAAGACCCAGTGCAGCCAAAATAAATAAATATTTAGAAAAGATAGCACAGAACAAGAAGATTTTCTCTCACTCACAGTTCTGTATGTTGACAACATCTGACACATGGCTAGTCCGTTCTCCACTGGGGTTTTGGATGCAGTTGTGGCCAGATGTCAGCTGCAGCTGGTGTCATCCGAAGTCTTGGCTGGTTAAGGGTTTCTCCTCATGGCCTGTCTTAGGCTGTGCTTCCACACAATAAGGTAAACTCAGAATAGCCAGACTTCCCACAAGACAACTAGCTCCCCCTAGAACAAGCATTCCAAGAAATCAAGTCAGAAGCTGAAGTGGTCTCAGATATCACTTGCACCAAATTCTATTGGTTCCACTGGCCAAGAGTGAGTCTCAGATTCATTCTGAGAAGGGACTAGCAAAAGCATCAGCTACATGTGGGTAGAGAGGCATCTTTGAAGACTAATTATACATTGTTTCTTGGCTCCTTGCGTGAAATTCACACGCTGTAGAAGGCATACAGACGTATCATCATCAACCTCAGTTTACATTTGGAATTTCCTCTCCTGCCAAAGCCTCAGTTTACATTTGGAATTTCCTCTCCTGCCATTCTTTCCAGTACTACCTGGATTCCTGCCACATTAAACACTCTGTTCTCTGAGTTTATGGAGACTCAAAATTCACATCTCCACATGCTGTTTGGCCTGCTCAGAACACCCTTTTCACTTTGGCCAGCTCCTGCTCATCCGTTTATGGCGATGGAGGACAGAGGAGTGAGTAGATACTTCTACACTGTGCATGGGGGGAAGTCCCCTGCTGAAACATCACCTTTCTGAGTGTAGTTTTTCAGTGCACCATTCACAGCTTCTCCTCTTTATCTCTAGCACCTCATATACACCTGAACCAACCCATGAATCATGTTGCACTGTAGTTTACCTGTTCATGTCAGCCTCCTCCTTTATACTATGCCCCTTTATGAACAGGAACCACAATAAATAATTCATCTCTAGATGCTTAGCATTATAGACAGTGACTGGTATATAATATGTACATATACTTTTTGTTGAATGAATGAGTTTGACTTCATTGGGAAGTGAAAGTGAAAGTCACTCAGTCACGTCTGACTCTTTGTGACCCGTGGACTATACAGTCCATGGAATTCTCCAGGCCAGAATACTGGTGTGGGTAGCCTTTCCCTTCTCCAGGGGATCTTCCCAACCCAGGGATCAAACCCAGGTCTCCTGCGTTGCAGGTGGATTCTTTATCAGCTGAGTCACAAGAGAAGCCCAAGAATACTGGAGTTGATAGCCTATCCCTTCTCCAGCGGATCTTCCTGACCCAGGAATCAAACTGGGGTCTTCTGCATTGCAGGCAGATTCTTTACCGACTGACCTATCATTATTTGAGTCAAATAAGTCACACTTCATAATTTCAATAACTACATAATACATTTCAGCTTGAAACATTTCTAAAATATAAACATCAAAAATGCACTGCTCAATGAATTTGCATAAACAATGATATATAACCAATACCCTGGCCAGGAAACAACATTACCAGCACCCCCAAAGATCCCTGTGCCTCCTTTGAATCATTAGTCCCCTCCAGGAATAAACATATTTCTTACTTTCTAGCACCAGAGATTAGTTTTGCCTGGTATTAGACTTGACATAAATGGAATCATACAGAATATTTTCTTTTGTTTCTGCTTCTTTCACCTAACATTGTTTGTCAGTTCATCTGTGTCGTTGCATGTACTTGTGGTTCATTTACTCTCATTGCTGGATAGCATTCCCTTGTATTAATGTACTACAGTTTCTTGGTGATGGACATTTTGGCCACTGTGAAAAGTGCAACTATGAAATTTCTTGTACATAACTTTTGGTGAACATAAACACACATTTCTGTTGGGTATCAGTGAATTAATCAAGGTCTTTAGTCAAGAAACAGAAATCATACTGTAACGAACAGGATAAGTTTCATATACAAAAGTATTAACTAGTAACAGAGGATTCATTACCTTAAGGGGTTAAGAAACTCCCAAGATTATAGGAAGAACAACTATGACCTAGGACAGGAGCAGACCCCCCAAGGAAGGAACACATTTAGAAGAGAGGGCCTTCTCTCCTGCAAACTGAGACTCAGAATTTCCTGCAGAGGGCATGGCTATACAGCCCTCTGGCTAGCAGAGAAGTTCTGTAAGGTCCTGATGAAACATCCTCTAGGGTTTGGCTGGGGCACTGGTCAAGTCATGGCAAGTTGCTGTGGGGGTGTACTTTCCAGGAAACTGGCTGGGGCTCTGGAGAACTTTCTGGTGACCACCTGGAATGGAACCACTGAATTCACTGCCACGGGATGTCCCATGTGCTGTAGGAACAAGGAGAGAGGAAAAAGACCCAGACCCAGGAAGACAAGGCCCTTCCTCCTGCGGTGCTCCTACAGCACCATTATGACTGAGGTCCACAGTGTGCAGAGGATAAACAGCCAGAGGATCCACCTCCAGAATCACAAAAGGAGAACCGGGAGGCTCTAAGTCAACACCTGGGACACCCTGGGACTTTGTTAGGTGTCATGTCAACTTCAGTATTTTAATGGTTTCATCATAAAACCAAAGTTATGAAGTGCAGACAAGGCTTCATCTCCCAGGCTCCTTTCTACGTTCCATTTCAAATTCTAGCATCTTTGAATGAATAGCAACATCTTAGACAGCAGCTGGGCTCAGTGTGTTCAAACCTTCATGCCAACCACTTCCTTACAAGGAGGACCTATTGTTTTGGGAATGTTCGTCATCTTTGCCCCTGGGGTGTCAGCAGGGAAAGGCTGTCAAGTTTGTCTTAAAAGCCATTTGTGCTTCTAGCTCCAGCCACTCAGACATATTTTGAATCATTTATTAAAACCACTTAACCAACTTGTTGACAAAAAATTAAGTAAGATGACTCCTGTGGGATATTCCTCGACAAGTGTCCTCAAGTTGACAATCCTACAGAGATCTGTCACTTGAGTTTTTTTTTTTTTTAAACCTGTTTTCATATCTTTCACATGAGGATGATTTTCTCCTCCATTACATAAATCCTGAGACACTTGGAGCTGTGCATGGGAAAGGCACACTACAAATATACGTACAGTATTATTTATAAAGTCAAATATTTTTGTTACTCGTTTCATAGGTCAGAGTCAAGCAGTGCCCAGTGTATTGATACACTGATGTCATCTAGCTTCTTCAAGGACATTATTCAAAGACAGATGACGTTTTTCAGAGCACTACAGAGTTTTGGCGAGGAAGGAAACTTTCTCAATCAGAGTGTTAGTGGCATAAGGTTAAGTATTTTGTCTTATTAATCATGGTACCTTCCATATCTCAATGGCGTTTGGCTCATAGCAGATACTCAAAGAGTATGGATGGAGGTAGAAAGGAAGGAAGGAATGAGGGACAGAGTGAGGGGAGAGAGGGAGGGAGGAAGTAACGAAGGACCTTTAGAAAAACCAGCTCCTATTTACAGAACTCTTAGACACAAAACACATGAAGGGTTGAAAATGGTACTAGCTATAGTAGAAACTGCAAATCAGGCTAAACACCTGAAGAAACAGTCCTGCATGCTAGGGGCTATGGGCGAGCTCCTGATGTCAGAAACTAATGTTTCTTTGATCTGTGTGCCTCCCAGTAATCCACTTCATTATTACTGAACTGATGTTTGTTAAATTATGTTATTGAATTGAGATGGTAAATCTCACTACCAGGAAAGTTCAGTTCAGTGGCTCAGTTGTGTCTGAATCTTTGCGACCCCGTGGACTGCAGCATACCAGGCTTTCCTGTCCATCACCAACTCTAGAGCTTGCTCGAACTCATGTCCATTGAGTTGGTGATGCCATCCAACCATCTCATCCTCTGTCGTCCCCTTCTCCTCCTGCCTTCAATCTTTCCCAGCATCAGGATCTTTTCAAATGAGTCAGTTCTTCACATCAGGTGGCCAAAGTATCAGGCGGAGTTCAGCTTCAGCATCAGTCCTTCCAATGAATATTCAGGACTCATTTCCTTTAGGATGGACTGGTTGGATCTCCTTGCAGTCCAAGGGACTCTCAAGAGTCTTCTTCAACAGCACAGTTCAGAAGCATTAATTCTTTAGCACTTAGCTTTCTTTATAGTCCAACTCCCACATCCATCCATGACTACTGGAAAAACTATAGCTTTGACTAGACAGACCTTTGTCGGCAAAGTAACGTCTCCGCTTTTTAATATGCTGTCTAGGTTGGTCGTAGCTTTTCTTCCAAGGAGCAAGTGTCTTTTTATTTCATGGCTGCAGTCATCATCTGCAGTGATTTTGGAGCCCAAGAAAATAAAGTCTCTCAATGTTTCCATTGTTTCCCCATCTATTTGCATGAAATGATGGGACCAGATGCCATGATCTTAATTTTCTGAATGTTGAGTTTTAAGCCAATTTTTTCCACTCCTCTTTCACTTTCATCAAGAGGCTCTTTAGGTCCTCTTCACTTTCTGCCATAAGGGTGGTGTCATCTGCGTATCTGAGGTTATTGATATTTCTCCCGGCAATCTGGATTCCAGCTTGTGCTTCATCCAGCCTGGCATTTCGCATGATGTACTCTGCATATAAGTTAAATAAGCAGGGTGACAATACACAGCCTTGACAGTACTCCTTTCCCAAATTGGAACCAGTCTGTTGTTCCATGTCTGGTTCTAGATGTTGCTTCTTGACCTACATACAGATTTCTCAGGAGGCAGGTAATGTGGTCTGGTATTCCCAGCTCTTTAAGAATTTTCCACATTTTATTGTGATCTACACAGTCAAAGGCTTTGGTGTAATCAATAAAGCAGAAGTAGATGTTTTTATGGAACTCTCTTGCTTTTTTGATGATCCAATGGATGTTGGCAATTTGATCTCTGGTTCCTCTGCCTTTTCTAAAACCAGCTTGAACATCTGGAAGTTTCATGGTTCACATACTGTTGAAGCCTGGCTTGGAGAATTTTGAGCATTACTTTACTAGCATGTGAGATGAGTGCAATTGTGCAGTAGTTTGAGCATTCTTTGGCATTGCCTTTCTTTGGGATTGGAATGAAAACTGACCTTTTCTAATCCTGTGGCCACTGCTGAGTTCTCCAAATGTGCTGGCATATTGAGTGCAGCACTTTTGCAGCACCATCTTTCAGGATTTGAAAGAGCTCCACTGGAATTCCATCACCTCCACTAGCTTTGTTCTTGGAGATGCTTCCTAAGGCCCACTTGACTTCACATTCCAGGATGTCTGGCTCTAGGTGAGTGATCACACCATTGTGGTTATCTGGGTCATGAAGATCTTTTTTGTACAATTCTTCTGTGTATTCTTGCCACCTCTTCTTAATATCTTCTGCTTCTGTTAGGTCCATATCATTTCTGTCCTTTATTGAGCCCATCTTTGCATGAAATGTACCCTTGATATCTCTAATATTCTTGAAGAGACCTCTAGTCTTTCCCATTCTATTATTTTCCTCCACTTTTTTGTACTGATCACTGAGGAAGGCTTTATCTCTCCTTGCTATTCTTTGGAACTCTGCATTCAAATGGGTATATCTTTCCTTTTCTCCTTTGCCTTTAGCTTCTCTTCTTTTCTCAGCCATTTGTAAGTCCTCCTCAGACAACCATTTTGCCTTTTTGCATTTCTTTTTCTTGGGTGGTCTTGATCACTGCCTCCTGTACAATGTCACGAACCTCTGTCCATAGTTCTTCAGGCACTCTATCAGATCTAATCCCTTGAATCTATTTGTCACTTTCACTTATATAGTAAGGGATTTGATTGTAAGGGATTTGATTTAGGTCATACCTGAACTGGTTCCATCACTTTATGGCAAATAAATGGGGCCACAGTGGCTGACTTTATTTTTCTGGGCTCCAAAATCACTGCAGATGGTGATTGCAGCATGAAATTAAAAGACGCTTACTCCTTGGAAGGAAAGTTATGATCAACCTAGACAGCATATTCAAAAGCAGAGACATTACTTTGCCGACAAAGGTCCGTCTAGTCAAGGCTACGGTTTTTCCAGTGGTCACGTATGGATGTGAGAGTTGGACTGTGAAGAAAGCTGAGTGCATAAGAACTGATGTTTTTGAACTATGGTGTTGGAGAAGACTCTTGAGAGTCTCTTGGACTGCAAGGAGATCCAACCAGTCCATCCTAAAGGAGATCAGTCCTGTGTGTTCATTGGAAGGACTGATGTTGAAGCTGAAACTCCAATATTTTGGCCACCTGATGTGAAGAGCTGACTCATTTGAAAAGACCCTGATGCTGGGAAAGATTGAGGGCAGGAGGAGAAGGGGACAACAGAGGATGAGATGGCTGGATGGCATCACTGACTCAATGGACAGGGGTTTGGGTGAACTCCGGGAGTTGGTGATGGACAGGGAGGCCTGGCGTGCTGTGGTTCATGGGGTTGCAAAGAGTCGGACATGACTGAGTGACTGAACTGAACTGAACTGAATGATCTAGTGGTTTTCCCTACTTTCTTCAATTTAAGTCTGAAGTTGGCAATAAGGAGTTCATGATCTGAGCCACAGTCAGCTCCTGGTCTTGTTTTTGCTGACTGTATAGAGCTTCTCCATCTTTGACTGCAATGAATATAATCAATCTGATTTCAGTATTGACCATCTGGTGATGTCCATGTGTAGAGTCTTCTCGTGTGTTGTTGAAAGAGGGTGTTTGCTTTGACCAGTGCATTCTCTTGGCAAAACTTTGTTAGCCTTTGCCATGTTTCATTTTGTACTTCAAGGCCAAATTTGCCTGTTACTCTTGGTATCTCTTGACTTCCTACTTTTGCATTCCAGTCCCCTATGATGAAAAGAACATCTTTTTTTGGATGTTGGTTCTAGAACATCTTGTAGGTCTTCATAGATCCATTCAATTTCAGCTCTTAAGTGTTACTGGTTGGGGTATAGACTTGAATTACTGTGACATTGAATGGTTTGCCTTGGAAACAGAGATCATTCTGTCATTTTTGAGATTGCACTGAAGTACTGCATTTCAGATTCTTTTGTTGACTATTGATGGCTACTCCTTTTCTTCTTCTGGATTCTTGCCCACAGTAGTAGATATAACAGTTACCTGAATTAAATTCCAGTCCATTTTAGTTTACCAATTCCTAAAATGTCAATGTTCACTCTTGCCATCTCCTGTTTGACCACTTCTAATTTACCTTGATTCATGGACCTAACATTCCAGGTTCCTATGCAATACTGCTCTTTACAGCATTGGACTTTACTTTCATCGCCAGTCACATCCACAACTGGGCGTTGTTTTTGCTTTGGCTCTGTCTCTTCATTCATTCTGGAGTTATTTCTCCACTCTTCTCCATTAGCATATTGGGCACATATTAACCTGGGGGGTTCATATTTCGGTGTCATATCTTTTTGCCTTTTCATACTGTTCATGGGGTTCTCAAGGCAAGAATATTGAAGTGGTTTGCCATTCCCTTCTCCAGTGGACCACGTTTTGTCAGAACTGTCCACCATGACCCATCAGGGCATGGGTCATAGTTTCATTGAATTAGACAAGGCTGTGGTCCATGTGATCAGTTTGATTAGTTTTCTGTGATTGTGGTTTAAATTCTGTCCGCCCTTTGATGGATAAGGATAAGAGGCTTATGGAAGCTTCCTGATGGGAGAGACTGACTGTGGGGGAAAAGATACTATGAGGAAAAGATACTCTTAAACCACTTTCAGGAAAAGAATGATGTCAGAGAATCAATCATGCTTTTTGCATCAAATGTGATGTGTCTCTGTTACTTAGTATGCTTCCACCTTCCCTCACCCCTAGATGATAACTGATACTATTTTGAGGGAATAAAACAAACCCATGGAATCATTTCATTTTGATTTTCCTACTCAGGTTCTGTGACCTTTTCTCTGGCTCAGGCATTAAGCTATGTTGCTAACCCACCTGGTGGAACACTTTGATAAGCTCCTCGCCGCGATGAACATAGCACATCACAGTGACCGTTTCAGTTTCTAAATGCCTCTAAATGCCTCTAAATTCCCACCTATCACTCCATCAATTATGTGAGGGAGATAGGGATTATTATTCCTACAAGAAAATCTGAGGGTCAAAAAGTTTAAATACATTTGCTAAGGCCCACAAATTTCAATGCATGTGGGGCCAGACAGGTGAGGTCAATGTGAAACTGATTTTCAAGGCAAATGTGTGAAGCTCCAAAATGTATTGAATTTTGGGGGGAGTCAAGAGGTGTAAACTGTTTCTGGGTACATTCAAATTAAAGCTTTTTTAATTTTATTTTTAATTGTGGTAACATGTATTTCACACACAATTTACCATCTCAACACTTTTTAAGTGCACAGTTCTGTGGTATTAAATACTTTTACATCATCACCATCCATTCTAAGAACCTTTTTCATCTTGTAAAACTGAAACTCTGTACCCATTAAACAACTATTCAGCCTTTTTTCCTCCCCCACCCAACCCTGGAAACCACCATTCCAGTTTCTGCTTCTGTGAATTTGACTACTCTAAATACTTCATGGAAATAGAAACATTCAGTATTTGTCTTTTTGTGACTAGGTTATTTCAGTTCAGTTCAGTTCAGTCACTCAGTCATGTCTGACTCTTTGTGATTCTCTTTGTGATTCCATGGACCGCAGCATGCCAGGCTTCCCTGTCCATCACCAACTCCCAGAGCTTGCTCAAACTCATGTCCATCGAGTTGGTGATGCCATCCAACCATCTCATCCTCTGTCGTCCCCTTCTCCTCCTGCCCTCAATCTTTTCCAGCATCAGGGTCTTTTTCAATGAGTCAGTTCTTCGCATCAGGATGCCAGATTATTGGAGTTTCAGCTTTAGCATCAGTCCTTCCAATGAATATTTAGGACTGATTTCCTTTAGGATAGACTGGTTGGATCTCCTTGCAGTCCAAGGGACTCTCAAGAGTCTTCTCCAACACCACAATTCAAAAGCATCAGTTCTTTGGCAATCAGTCCAACTCTCACATCTATACATGACTACTGGAAAAACCATAGCTTTGACTAGACGGACTTCTGTTGACAAAGTAATGTCTCTGCTTTTGAATATACTATCTAGGTTGGTCATAACTTTCCTTCCAAGGAGTAAGCGTCTTTTAATTTCATGGTGCAGTCACCATCTGCAGTGATTTTAGAGCCACCAAAAATAAAGTCTTTCAATGTTTCCATTGTTTCCCCATCTATTTGCATGAAGTGATGGGGCTGGATGCCATGATCTTAGTTTTCTGAAGATCTGCCTCCTGAGATGATCTGAGTGGCTTATTTCACTTAGCATAATGTCCTCGAGGTTCAACCATGTTGTCACAGGCGTCAGAATTTCTTTCCATTTTAAGGGTGAATAATGTTCTACTGTCTGTTCACACCACATTTTGTTCACCCATTCATTCAGCGATGGACACTTGAGTTGCATCTTTTGACTGTTGTCAGTAATGCTGTCATGAACATGTATGTACAAATATCCCATTAAGACCCTGCTTTCAATTTTTCTGGGAATATACTCAGAAGTGCTGGATCTGATGGTAATTCTATCTTTAATTTTTTGAGAAACAATCATACTATTTTCCACAGCAATCACACCATTTTCTGTTTCTAAACAATGCACAAAGATTCCCTTTTTTCTGTCTCTTTACCAACACTTATTTTCTGTTTGTTTTCTTTTTAATAGTAGCCACCCTAATGGGTGTGAGGTTGTATCTCAGCCATCTCAATGGTATGAGGTGGTTTTGATTTGTACTTCTTTAATGATCACTGACATTGAGCATCTTTTCATGTGCTCACCAGTCATTTGCATATCTGCATTGGAGTCCATCTAATTCACATTTTTACAGCACGGATTTTTGAGCCAGGTTCTTTCTGCAGGCTGGTGGCTTCTGACCCTGGATCATGCTCTGAGCAACAGAATCAGGAGGAGGGGGTCCTTGTTCAGCCCTCATTTGGCACCTGGTCAATCTGCTCCACCATCTCAATTGCCTTTTCAACTAATGACATTTCTTACTTTTTCCTCATTAAAAGTTTCTTTGTAGACTTTTGAATTTGTAACACATGAGCATGGTACAAAATTCAAAAGGTACAAAGGATACCAGTGTAAAATGATTTCCTTCCCTTTCCTGAACCTCATTCACCCAGCACTCTTACTTTGAGGCTAGCATTGTCACTAATGTTTTGGGCATCCTTCCACTTACTATAAAATATATAGTTTTTTCACTCAATTTTTTCTTTAACAATGCATCTTGAAGAATGTTCCATTTTAACATTTTGTTCCCTGTTGTTGGATCTTTAGGTTGTTTACAGTATTTTGCTCTAACAATCAACACTGCATTGACTTGCCAATAGTATGTACTTTTTAGTAAACTGAAGAAGTGGACAGTTGTGGTCATGACTTAGCTATGAAACATAGTCCAGTTAACTGACTGACTCAGGTTTTAGATTCATCTTCTAGATTAGCAGCATTAATAGTACCAAGCTTTTTCAATGCAGCCTTATTTACAATAGTCCAGATACAGAACAACCTAAATGCCTATCAGTGGATGAAAGAAGATGCGTATATATGGTGAACATATATATATCACATACATATCATGTGTACGTGCTTTCCCAGTAGCTCAGTAGTAAAGAATCCACCTGTAATGGGAGCCATGGGAGACGTGGATTCAGTCCTTGGGTTGGGAAGATCTCCTGGAGGGGGGTGGCATGGCAACCCACTCCAGTGTTCTTGCCTGGAGAATCCCATGGACAGAGGAGCCTGGCAGGCTACAGTCCATGGGGTCGTAAAGAGTCAGACACGACTGAAGGGACTTTAGCACGCATGCACATGGTCACATATCCACGTGAAAGTGAAAGTGAAGTCGCTCAGTCGTGTCCGACTCTTTGTGACCCCATGGACTTGTAGCCTACCAGGCTCCTCCATCCATGGGATTTTCAAGGCTAGAGTACTGGGAGTGGGTTGCCATTTATACATACACAATGGAACACTACTCAACCATAGAAAAGAATGAGATCTTGCCATTTTCAAACAACAGAGACAGACCTTGAGGGTATCATGCTAAGCGAAATAAGTCATACAGAGAAAGACAAATACCACACAATTTCACTTATATGTGGAATCTAAAAAAAATAAAGCAAACAAACATACAAAACAAAACCAGACCCAGACTCATAGGTACACAGAACAGATTGGTGGTTTTTAGCGGGGAGGGAAATGTGAGGGGGCATGCAAAATGGGTGAAGGGGATCAGAAAGTACAAGCTTCTAGTTATAAAATAAATGTCATAGGGATGTACAGTACAGCATGGGGATATAGTCAACAATATTGTACTAACTTTGTATGATGACGTATGGCAACTAGACTTATTGTGGTGATCATTATATACAAATGAATCACTATGTTGTACACCTGAAATTAATATAATATTGTATGTCAATTGCACATCAATAAAAACAAAATAGAGACTTCCCTGGTGGTACAATGGATAAGAATCTGTCTGCCAATGCAAGGGGGCGTGGGTTCAATCTCTAGTCCAGGAAGAGTCCACATGCCTTGGAGCAACTAAGCTCACATACCACAGCTACTGAAGCCTGTGCGATCGAGGGCCCACATGCCACAGCTGCTGAAACCCATGCACTTAGAGCCTGTGCTCTACAACGAGAGAAGCCCCCCAATCTCAGCTAGAGAGCTGCCCTCCACCCTCTGCAACTAGAGAAAGCCTGTGCACAGCAGTGAAGCCCCAATGCAGCCAAAAAATTAAAAATAAATAAAGCAAAGCAGGATCCAACCCTCAATTTGCATAGTCACCTCACCCACCTTACTGTATTGAAAACTGTTATTTCATTCATTGTGACTTTTTCTGCACTGATTTTTATGTTTTAAAATATTGCATTAAAATATTATTTGTATTTTTACCACAATAAAGAAAATAGAAAAAAAAAATGCCAAACTTTCACAGGACTCCCATAGCAAAGGATATTTCTTTCTAAACCTTTCCCCATAACCAGTTTTTTTTTTAAAAAAAGGAGGCACTTTATCTAATATTTATATACAAGACAAAATATTATATAGTAAGCCTCATACATTGTCTGAAAAACTATGCCCTAACAATAATCCCTCATAGATCTTGTATCACTAGGAAATAAATGTTAGTGCCACAAGGGCAAGATTGCAATGAAGCAAAAATTTCCAGATAATGCATCAATTTAAGAACTGAAAATTGTACTGAAATAATTTTTAATGGAAATCTTCATGTTATTCCCTGCTTTATGAAATAAAATACAGGGAACATTGACAATCCTTATCTTCTGCACTGAACACTGTGGTTTTGAGCATCCATTATTGCAGTGTGGTGATTCTTACTGAGTCACTGGATGGACCACGGCCTCTGAGTGCCCTGATGCTAAATGGCCTCCAATTTTCTCCAGGAAACGAACGCTGCCCGATGAAGGCTGATCAACGCTCCTCTAGCGCCCTCTAGTGTTCTGTGCTCACTCTGGCCCATAACTTAACGCTGTATTGAAATTGTTTCCTTGCTTGTCGTCCCCCCACCACACAAGCTCTGCCAGGGCAAGGATGAGGGTCTTGCCACTTTTGTGTACCCAGCTCTTAACAATAGTACCTAGCTAACAATAGTCATCCATAAATATGTGTTGAGTAACTGAATTAATAATACATGAATAAAGGGGTGAGTGAGTAGATTCCTGTTTTCCTGTTTTGAATTTTCCTCCTTGCTTTCTATGGTTTTCCTTTGATGTTCTTTTGCACTGTTGCTATCTATACATTAAGCTACATTAAGTGTGTTGGCGTTTGGCCACTGTCCCTTCCAACTCTCTGTAACCTAAGAAACCAGATGGAGCACGTGATTGGGTTTGAAACGTTAGGCCGAGGAGCTCTCTATTCCTAATGTTTTCAAACCCAATCACGTGCTCCATCAGTTGGTTTCTTAGGTTACAGAGAGTTGGAAGGAGGAGCTTTAGCTTGCAATCTTTCTGGCAGGTGTTTGGGGGAATTTAAAGACATATTTTGTTTTCCTTCTGGTTCTTGGGTTCTAAATAGAGTTGTCAGTAAACTGATTGCTGGGTTAGAAAGTTATTGCTCTTTTGTAAATCTACAGAAGTTCATTAGGCATTGGGTTATGTGGTCAACCCAATGCTAGGAAGTATGGGGTTATACTTCACAAGGCATGTCCGTGGTAAGAGCGTCATATGGATCTGCTGATGGATAAAAGTGCAGAGCATGGGTCTGTGTCTTCAATGGTGATAGCTAAAGACACTGATGCTGGGAAAGACTGAGGGGAGGAGGAGAAGAGGGCAACAGAGGATAAGATGGTTGGATGGCATCACTAGTCAGTGACATGAATTGCAGCAAACTCTGGGAGATAGCGGAGGACAGAGGAGCCTGGCATGCGTGCTGCAGTCCATGGGATCGCAAAGAATCAGACCTGACTTAGTGACTGAACAACAACATATGGACACTTAGTCAATGTCCAGCACCTTTCCCAACTTCTCTCATCTAATCTTCATAAAAACCCAATGAGATAGGCGTGGGCACTATTATGAGCTCCATTTTCTAGAGGAGGAAATTGAAGCTTAGTGAGATTAAGAGATCTTTCCAAAGTGATGCAAAGTTGTGACCTTGGCTAACTCCCAGATCTGCCTGATACTGGAGTCTGGAGTTGTAACTGCTGTGCTCCACTGACCCCCGAGGTTTTCAGCTTCGTCAGAGAAGCAAGATAAACTCCCACAAAACCACCACGGTGTCTCAGGACACCCCAGCTCTAGCCCAGCCCCTGGTGCTTCTCCTCCACTCTTCCCTGGGCCGCACTCTTCAGCCGCTCTGGGCACCTTGCTGGTTTTTTTTTTTTTTTTGCAGGATGTTGAGCCCATTCCTGCTCCAGGGCCTTTGCACTTGCTATTCATTCTGCCTGGAACACTCTTTCCCCAGGTATATCCATGGCTTTCTTCCTCATTTCTTTCAATTTTGTGCTTAATTGTTACTTCCTCAGAGAGACCATTTTTGACCACCATATCTAAAATAGCATCCCTTGACATTCCATCTGGCCCACCCCCACTTTATTTTCTTTACCATTACCTAACATGATGGTCCGGAGAAGGCAATGGCACCCCACTCCAGTACTCTTGCCTGGAAAATCCCACGGACAGAGGAGCCTGGTAGGCTGCAGTCCATGGGGTCGCTAAGAGTTGGACACAACTGAGCGACTTCACTTTCAGCTTTCCCTTTCATGCATTGGAGAAGGAAATGGCAACCCACTCCAGTGTTCTTGCCTGGGGAATCCCAGGGGCGGGAGCCTGGTGGGCTGCCGTCTATGGGGTTGCACAGAGTCAGACACGACTGAAGAGACGCAGCAGCAGCAGCAGCAGCAGCAACATGGTGCTCATTATCTTTTTATGGATTTTTTTTTTTTAATTTTCTGTGTCTTCCACTAGAGATTTGACTCTAGGAAGCCAGGGACTCTGTGTGTACCTCCAGCAATGAGAAGTGTCTTGTACATAGGAGAACTCAATATACCTGTCGAATGAACAAATTAAGATCATTAAGATAATTGTTCTTTAAGATAATTGGCAAGTATTGAACAGCAGTTCTGTGCCAGGCATTTTGCCAGATGTTTTATGTTACAGCATCTCATATATTACTTTGCCACATCGCTATGAGAGAATTGTATTTTCTTCTCATTTTACAGGCACAGACAAGGTAACCAAAGTTTAGAGAGGTCGTATAACCTGTTCCAGGGCAGTTAGTAGCTGAGCTGGGATGTGAAAATGCTCTTTCTTATAATTCATCATGGGCTTCCCAGGTGGCTCCAATGGTAAAGAATCCGCCTGCCAAGCAGGAGATGTGGGTTCTATCCCTAGGTCGAGAAGATCCTCTGGAAAAGGAAATGGTAACCTACTCCAATATTCTTGCCTGGAAAATCCCATGGACAGAGGAGCCTGGCAAGCTACAGTCCATGAGATTGCAAAAGAGTCAGACACAACTGAGCGAATAAATAACAACCACAACACTTATGCATCATATCCTGAGAATTCATTTTCTCCGGGCTTATTTTTCCGGCAGAGCTATGCAGTCAATCTCTCTAAAACTTGCAGCAGAGAGTAGTTTCTCTTCCATGTTGCACTGATGTCAACAAGTTCTCACAGACAGAGAGGACAACTGGAAGATGAGCTTCTCAAGCCTCAGCATCCACAGCATAGCCCCACCAGGGTCACACACAAGGAGCCTGCTTGTCCAGGACCGATTTCCTCCAGGATGCTTTCGATTCTCTGGTTTTTATTCCAGCCGTGACAGATGGCTTATAAAGGACAGACAGCTCCTTGAGTGAGCGGTAATGAGGAGTGGTCAGAGGACCTCCTAGGCAGAGAAGATTTTGTGTTCCTGCCCATTTCTTTAGTACAAGGAAAGCTTGTTTCTATGCAGAATATTTTCCAAAGCTTTTGATGAAGTGTCAACAGGGTGGTTTTTTTTTTTTTTTTTTTCCCCTGAGTATAGTTTTTGCATCCTGCTTTCCTTGAGCTGCTCTGATTGCTGGAAGTTGCATCATGCCCTGGGAAAGTGGAGCTTCAGTCCCTGATCTCCTGCTGGAGGATAATCATTCTCTGAATGTGGACCTGGAAGATTCTGTCTTTCACAAACCTACCCCACCTGCTTTGGCTTGGTCTTGAGGGGAAGGGTGAGGGAAGGCGGTTCTTTCATACAAAATCAAGACAACTCATAATTACTATCAACTGTTTCCCCTGAGGCACCAATATGGTAGTCTGAGTTTCTGTTAAAAGTTTTAGCATTTCATTATGAACAAACCCTGTAACAAGACAGATGCCCCTTTGGTCATGGTTATGAGCGACTTCCCTTTCACTTTTCACTTTCCTGCATTGAAGAAGGAAATGGCAACCCACTGCAGTGTTCTTGCCTGGAGAATCCCAGGGACTGGGGAGCCTGGTGGGCTGCCATCTATGGGGTCGCACAGAGTCGGACATGACTGAAGTGACTTAGCAGCAGCAGCATAGAGTATTCCTGGTGGCTCAGGTGGTAAAGAATCTGTCTCCAATGTAGGAGACCAGGGTTCAATCCCTGGGTCAGGAAGATCCCCTGAAGAAGGGAATGGCTACCCACTCCAGTATTCTTGCCTAGAGAATCCCATGGACAGAGGAGCCTGGCGGGCTACAGTCCATGGGGTTGCCAAAAGAGTCAAATATGACTGAGTGACTAACACACATAGTCAGCACTGGTTTTCTCCCTAAACCCCCCAACACCCACAATTTCATGCAACAGTGAGGAAGGGAGTTCAGAGGAGAGGGGTGGATTGGAAAAGAGGAAGTTCTAGTCTGTTCCACGTCAGGCCAGCAGGGGTGCTGAGAAAGGAGGCTGCAGCTCAGCCAGAGATGCCACGTGTTGACGAGGCAGCTGGAAGAGACTAGAAAACCAGCATTTTGGCAGCCCACTCCAGTATTCTTACCTGGAGAAGTTCACGGACAGCCCATGGGGTCTCAAAGAGAAGAAGACGACTGAGTGACTAATACTTCCTCTGCTCAGGACAGTCCTGACACAGACAGATTTGTGGGGTGAGGTGGACCTCATTATCTGCAGTTTTGCAACCCCCAAACAATGAAATGGAAGCTCAGAGAGGTTGATCATTAGCCCGAGCTTCCTTACCGAAGATTCCTTTCTCTATTTAAAACCCTTCATTGATAGCCTGTATCTTCACAAAAAAAGAAAACCAAAAAATCCAAACTTCCTTTCAAAAAGGAAGGAATTCACTTCCTGAAGTGAATTGCCATGCCCTCCTCCAGGAGCTCTTCCTGACCCAGAGATCGAACCCATGTCTGTCTCCTGCCTTAGCAGGCAGATTCTTTACCACCAGCTCCACCTGGCAGGTGAAACATGCACACCACCATACGTAAAATAGACACCCAGTGGGAGGTTGCTGTATGATGAGGGCCTTCTCAGCCCATCTTCCCAGCTGCATCTGCTGTCCTCCGGCCCGTGTGCTGGGCCCTGGGTCCTGAGAAGTATCTGGGCCTTCTGAGCATGCACTGACCATCCTTGTCTGGCCTTGCTGCTTTGCGTCTGTTATTTCCACTTCCAAAGTCCTCCCTTTAGAGCCACCTGGCAAATGTCTGCTCATTTCTTCAGTTCTGCTCAGGTGCGACCTCCTCTTTCAGGTAGTTCCCTTGACCTCATCCTGAGTTGGGATTCCATCTTAAAAAGTCCTGTGCTGCCTATTATACAGAGTGAAGTAAGTCAGAAAGAGAAAGATAAATATCGTATATGAACACATATATACAGAACACATATATGGTGCTGATGATCGTATGTCCAGGGTAGCAAGGGAGACATAGACATAAAAACAGACTTTTGGACACAGTGGGGGAAGGAGAGGGTGGGATATTTTGCAAAAACAGCATTGAAACATACATATAGCACACATGCTAAGTTGTGTCTGACTCTTTGCGACACCATAGACTGTAGCCCACCAGGCTCCTCTCTCCATGGGCATTTTCCAAGCGAGAATACTGGAGTGAATTGCCAAGCCCTCCTCCAGGGGATCTTCCTGACCCAGGGATTGAACCCATGTCTCTTATGTCTCCTGCATTGGCAGGCAGATTTTCTTTACCACCAGCTCCACCTGGCAGGTGAAACATACACATTACCATAGGTAAAATAGATACCCAGTGGGAGTTTGCTGTATGACCCAGGAAACCCAAAGCTGGTGCTCTGCTCTGTGACAATCTAGAGGGCTGGGACGGGGAGGAAAGAAGGAGGAAGGTGCAAGAGGGAGGGGACATATGTGTATCTATGGTCTATTCATGTCGATGTATGGCAAAAACCATCACAATACTGTAATTATCTTACAACTAAAAATTAACTATTAAAAGAAAAGTTTCTGTGCTTTGGGTATCCTGCACACTGCTCCAAAAATCTGACCACTAGTCTTTTCCAGTCTAACACTTCTCAGGAGCGTCCCCTCGCCCACAGGATAAGGTTCAAAGCATGGCATCGGATGTGTGACCCTCCTTATTGTGAACCTTCCCCTAACCTTTTCTTCTAGAACCACACTGATCAGCATGGTAGCTACTATCCCCATGTGGCTGTATAAACTTAAAGCATTTAAAAGTAAATA
The DNA here is from genome assembly GCF_014754425.2 of Oryx dammah. Classification (NCBI taxonomy): domain Eukaryota; kingdom Metazoa; phylum Chordata; class Mammalia; order Artiodactyla; family Bovidae; genus Oryx; species Oryx dammah. The sequence continues at coordinate 98,227,709 of NW_024070202.1, forward strand.
AAATGGAAAATTCAGTTCTTAGTCACATTAGGCACATCCCAAGTACTAATAGAAATGTGTGGCTTGCAGCTATCACTTTGGGTAGATTTAGAGAACATTCCATGGGCAGAACCTCAGATGGGAACAGAAAGTTCTATTGGACAGCACTCTTCTAAAAGCATCTACCCCCACTTCCTGTACCACCTCTGTGTCTTCACTTGTCTTGGTCCTTTCCCAGGCCTTTTTAAACCCCCTAATCTGCCCCCCTCAAGTCCTGGCTGGGCAAACTGCAGAACCTCATGCTTGGGGGATAATGACCTTCGCTGTTGCCATTCCCTTGTTCTCATCTTACCAGGTGGTGGAACATCCCTGCTGCCGTAAAGGCGATTTGTGCTCTATCTGAAGGTCATCATTTCAAGGCCACCAAATTCCATTGATTCGAGTGGAAAGACACTGTAGAATGTTCCTTAACTTCTGTTGACCTGGGACCCTGTGATTCCTCTGCAGGAGCAGCTTCCATATCACAGTCTCATTGAAAGGATCTCAGCGTCCTTATTGGCATTCTGTAGGAGCCTCGGTGACAGTGCTGAGCTGATGGAAGGGTCTTATGCGTCATGAATATGAATATCATTATTGAAATGCCTCTGGTAGATGTCAAAGATAAAAGGAAATATTTTATTTTGTGTTCATTAAGCACTAGAAGGTATGTTTCCCCAGGATGCGACTCATTAAGCCTATAATGGTTGATGGGAGTTAAATTCCAACATCACATCAAGGGGGAGAAATGATCCCTCAAGTATTCGGAAACTTCTTCCTCCAAACTGCTGATCAAAGCTAGGTTATGAACTTCTGTGCTGTCTTGCTAATGGATTAGACTAACTGTGTTCTTTGAATTTTTTTCCCTTTCCAAATACTAACTTTCCCTAAGTAGAGATGATTACAGAAAGTTTACAAGCATGAGAGATTGTGAGGTCTACCAGAGCCAGTCACCATGATCGGGTTTCCCTCTAGGGGAGAGAAACGAACATTGTATAAACGCCGATTATATATCAGGGGTTTTACTTATGCCTTCTCACAACTCATAGAACCCCAGTGAGATGCTTGTTTCTGTCTTATCCATGAGGAAACTTAGGCATGGATGGTGAAGTCACCTGCCCCGAATCACACGGCTGATGGGGAAATAACGTAACAAGCCCAGAGCTGCCTGGTTTAAACACACATCTGGATACACTCTTATGGGTCATCTCCCCAGTGTCTGTCAGATCCCTACTCTGTGATAAATGTTACATATACAGAACTGGGGTCAGCACCCAAGATGAGGAAAAACAGCTAACAAAATATCCAGGAAGGTGTGGCTGATTCACAGAAACTCATCCACTAATATAAACTCATCTACTAATGTGGTTTCCTCTCCTTCCGTAAACCTGCTGGTGGGAAAAATGAAGGGATCCTAGATCATGGTGAGCAAGTAACTAGGAAAGTGCCCTGGAGGTGGCTTGGGAGAGGAAGGAGCAGGTGCTGAGGTGAGGGGTGTAGACAAGGTGCTGGCTGGTGTCCTCAGCATGCCTGTGGATGGGACCTTCTCCCCTGCATCTCATCCCACTGAAGAGGCAGCTTCTGGTGACTTCTGGAGGGAGAGAAACCCCAGACAGCTCAGCTCCATGCAGAGTTTCATAACGTTTATGACAAAATGTCTCAGCTGCTGAGGAAGGAGGAGAAAATGGATCCCTGCTCTCCTTATACCATCTTCCTGTGACAGTTTCTGGGCTCTGAGTGGAACACAGCCCAGTTTTGTCATTCTCCCTCCCTGGACTCATTCTATGGGTCAGGGTAATATCTGCGCTTTTCTCCTTTGTGCTCTCTTTGGCTTATCCTAACTGGAGTGAAATGTGGGACCCAGGGGGAAAAAAAAGAAACGGATTTGCAAAACAATGCTTGGAGTAACAGACGACCCTGCTGAGACTCCACCTGGAAGGCTGCGCTTGGCTCTGAGCATCTAATTACCAGCCGGGTACCAACAAATGGGGTGAGTGTTGGGAGGAAAGATACAAGAGTGATGGAGGAGGGAAACTGGATTTATGGAGGACGATTAAAAGAGCTGAATGGTGGAACTTTGTAAATGATGATCTGGGGAAACTCAGGGACCATCTACTCATATCTGAAGGTTGTAAACAGTCAGCAGAGTAAGAATTATTTTGCTTAGACCTAAGAAATATAACAAAGCGTAATGAAAAGAAATATATAATAATAATGGACTGTAATTTTACACCTATTCCCATCCCAAGAAACCTCAAAACATTTTATAGTTCAGTGTAATATACATGCTACAGTGGGGTATATTCAGACTATAAAGTGGCTTGTAATTTAGCTAAAGCTTTTGCAAAAATAATAATATTTAGTGAGAGGGTAATGGGCACTTTGAGTAGGAAGTGTGGGGCCCTGGTTGTGCTTTGCTTGCTGCCTACTCATGGGCAGACTAGAGGTGGACGAGAGGGTTGTATAAGTATACTTATACTTTGTATAAATAAGACCACTCACCAAGTTTCCCACTGCCATTTTCAGAAGCACACACGATTCAACTCTGTTTTACAGAAAAACATAGAAGACCTACATAGTCTAAGAAATACGGGTCTCAGAAAACCACAGACTACTGCAGCTCAGCTCTGAGGTTGTCAGCTACCTGCTCGAGTGGCAGGGACCAGGGACCACAGCCAGACCTCCGGGTCACTACACTGCTCTCCTCCAGACCCTGTCCCTTCAGTGACTGCACGGGGTCCCTGCCTCTCTCTGGACCTCAGCTCTTAGTCTCCATTGGAGGAGGCCAATCTTTGTCCCTTTTCTGAATGTGTTTCTAAGGAGTGGTGAGACTTTGCCTTTTGCTGTTCCCTCTGCTTAGAATGCTTCTTCCTCCAATATTCATACGGTTCACTTCCTCATTGTGTTCAGCTCTCTGCTTAAATTCCAAATTGTTGACAGACTGTATCTGGCCACCCATCTGCAATAGCAATATTCTCCCAACTTCATTACCCTCCAGCGTCTCCCTCACCTTCTTTATTTTTAAGTTGTTATTATCAACACCCAAAATATACCATATATCACATACTTTCTGCCTCTCATGACTAGAATGTAAGTTCCTGCAGGACAGGGACTTTGCTGTTCTGTCCACTGTGGCATTACCAGCAGCTGAGGATATCATTGGATGTCACATTTGACCTTCGCAAAGTGATCTGACCTTACCAAATGACCTCGGGCTCTGTAAAGAGATGTGAGGATGAAGGGTCTAAAAGAGAAGGAATAATTGCAAGCTGAGAAAGGTTATGGGCTCCAGAAACTGTTCTTTTATCACTTCTGTCCCTCATAAGTGAGACAAAGAGATCTGCCCTTACTTGCTGAGCTTTTGGGCAGAGAAAAGCCTTCTGCAAAAATGAAGCAGAGGACTCCCCAGGTGGTCCAGTGGTTAAGAACCTGCCTGGCAATACAGGAGACGCAGGTTCGACCCCTGGTCTGAGAAGATCCCTACTGAGCCCACAAGCCCTAGAGCCCCTGCTCCACAACAAGAGAAGAGACCACAATGAGAAGCCCTCACACCAAAATGAAGAGTAGCTCCCACTCGCCAGAGAAAGACAACCAGAAAAAGACCGTGCGCAGCAACAAAGACCCAGCACAGCCAAATTAAATGATAAATTTAAAACAAAAAAAAGATGAAGTAGAGCATGAACTCACTGACTATCTGAGGCAGTGTTCAGGAGATGAGGAGAAAAAGCCAAGCCCAAATGTCCTCTCGGGCACACAATCTCATACCATGTCCCTGGAGGTTTTATGTGTGAGGCTGGTCCGTCCCATCCCCTCCTGGCCACTCACAGCATATGTTCAGTAAATATTAGCAAAGTGATATACCTTTTTGGTGTCTCAGAATAAAGGAACCTTATATACTGCATATATAATTTACACCTGCAGTATGCATTTAACCTTTTAAATTCTTACCATTTCGGTAGTCCTCTGGGATGCACTAGTGATCTTCTCTCCAATTTACAGATGGGAACACTGAGGCACAAAATTACAATGCGAGGGAATTTCACATTACAGGAACCAGATTTATCGCCAGAGCTCCTCAAGTTTTAGAACTTTCTTGGGACCCATGGGCATCTCCTACTGGAGTCCAAGTTTTATACCTATAAGCTCCTTGCCTCCCACTTTGCACAAACTTGTAGAAGGTTGTCAGGGGATTATAAGGAAACTCTTCCTGAAGAATTGGATATGTATATAGAGTAATGATCTCATGCTAGAAAATCTATAAGTCCAGACCAACTCTCCTCTGCTGCTGACCACAGGTACCTGAGGTCTCTGGCACAGACTGTTGGCGCAGTGTGTTTCAACTGGCTGTAAGGCCTCGCTGCTCCAAGCAGCACTTTGGTTTTGTGCTTTTCCTGCCTTCCATCTGGTTAAGAATCTTAATGGCCACGTAGGGCTTCCCTGGTAGCTCAGACAGTAAAGCGTCTGCCTGCAATGACGGAGACCCAGCTTCGATCCCTGGGCTGGGAAGATCCCCTGGAGAAGGAAATGGCAACCCACTCCAGTACTCTTGCCTGAAAAATCCCATGGACGGAGGAGCCTGGTAGGCTACAGTCCCTGGGGTTGCAAAGAGTCAGACATGACTGAGCGACTTCACTTTCACTCAACTGGTAATGTGTTTTCCAACCTAAGGTTTCAGTGATTGTCTTCAACTTGTAAGTTGCTGACGGGTCAATAGGATCAAAGGTTTCTCTGGTTCCTTTATTGGCGGGTGTCAACATCCTTATTACTTTTGTCATTAATGCAGCATCAGTGGTATGCCAGGTAGCAATGTGGGGGCCTGGAGGAGGTGGACCCTGTCCTTGGCCGGGACCTCACAGGAGAGTTGAGAAGCAGAACAGCAAGTGACTTGTCTTGGGAGGTGAGGCCACCACATGTTACTCACCATGTGGGGAGCCTCTGAAACCACTTTGTTTAATTATGGGTGGAGCAGCCGTACACACAAACTTCCAGGGACATGCAGTGAGGCGCCATGCCGGAGAGGACATTTGGGCTCGACTCTCTCTTCCCATCTCCTAAACACTGCCTTGGATAGTCGGGAAGATGATACTCAGCTTCACTTTTTCTTCTTTCATGCCTGCTCTGCTTCATTTTTGCAGAAGGCTTTTCTCTGCCCAATAGCTCAGCAAGTAAGGACAGACCTCTTGGTCCCATTTACAAGGGACAGAGGAAGAGATAAAAGAAAAAAGATCCTGGAGCCCATGACCTTCCTCAATCTGCAATTATGCCTTCTCTTTCAGACCTTCCCTTCCCCCATATCTCCTTATAGACCCCAATGTCATTAGAGAAGGTCAAATTAGAAGTACAAGACAAAGAAAGCCAGGTGCCAGTTAAGAAGCACCTTTTCTATAAAAAAGCGTTAATGGAGCCATCTCAGACACTCTGTGCAGACCTTCCAGACTAGGTGGGTAATGATGAAGGGACCCTTCTTTCTTTTTAATCAAAGATATATATTTCTTTTCCATTCTTCACCTGGTGGTGTGGAAATTTCATTAACCAGGTAACAAAAGGAAGTCCACTGGGCAATATGCTTTCGAAGGGAAGGAATTAGGTCCATTTGCCATTTGGTTCTACATTTTGTGAAAAATATTGCACAGATTTTGGCTTCTGAAATGACAAATGACAGTGTGGAATGCTCAGTGTGATTTGGGCATTGTGGCTGCCTTTGTGAGCCTGCACCAGGGTGAAACCTGGACCATCATGTTCTCAAAAAAGGGTGTCCTGCTCCATTTGCAAAGAAATTTTATTTGATTCATACATCAGGTGTCACGATCATGTGTCCATACTGAACATGTTCAGTTGCTCAGTCGTGTCCAACTCTTTGCGACCCCATGGACTGCAGCACACCAGACTTCCCTGTTCTTCACCATCTCCCGGAGCTTGCTCAAACTCATGTCCATTAAGTCGGTGATGCCATCCAACCATCATCCTCTGTCATCCCCTTCTCTCCCTGCCCTCAATCTTTCCCAGCATCAGGGTCTTTTCTAATGAGTCAGCTCTAGGTAAATAAATCTGGAGACAAAAGTGGCAGGATATGGGCAATGTTTTGAGCATTGGGTGAAGTGATGATTTTGAGTTCAGTATGTGTGGTTTTTGTTTTTTTCTGTGCAAATGAGTTTTTGAGGGTTTCTCTATCAAGTTTTAATTTAGGAATGTAAAGTTGGTCTGTAAGAGTTAACAGGCTCTAATTTTAATGTAAAACACCAAAGTAAGAGAAACAGTATGGAGTTACAGGAAAAGTAAATACACGCTTGGAATCAGATACTGGCTTCAAACCCTAACTCTGTTTCTTACTAGGTGTTATGAGCAAGTTGTTAAAAAACCTGCAGCTTCCACTTCATCTGTGAAAGGAAATAATAGCATCTATCTATTATAAGCCCGAGAATTCAGTAATATTACATATGTAAAGCTCCCAGCACATGGGATGCACTCAATTAACTTTAATCTCTTTCCACCCTCTGTCCACCTTAAGATGCAGCAGATGAAACGCACAGCCAAGGTCACCAGAGGAGGCTCTGTGTTCTGCATACAAGAGCTGTTGCTGAATGTGTTTTCAGATACCGGTTCTCACGGTGGCCAGATCAAATCCACAGCCTCAGGAGGCTTTGGGGCCCCAGAGGGCTCTGGGCAGCTGCTCACTGCACACCAACTTTGTTTAGAATCCAGATCCTTGAATGCTTCAGTCCTCTTCGGAGATGCAATATGACGTTGGAGGAGTAAGCCTGACCTGGGAGTGAGGAGCCTGGGTGAGCAGTGAAGTGGCCAAACATACATCAAGTTGGCTGCCTAGTCAGCACATACACTCTACCTTGGGTCTGAGAGAATAGAGAGGTGAGGGGCATTTCAGCGCATTCTCAGAACTCTGGCAGAAAGCCCTGCTCTCGCAAGTGATGGTAGACAGTAACCACAGGCTCTGCGGAGGATTGGAACGGAAGCCACTCCATCTCGCTGTGATCAGTGACATTTCCTTCCTCCCGGGGAAAGTCCTGGGCAGAGATGCCATTCTGTCTTGTGAAGCAGGGAAGAACCTTGCCTTCCACTCTGTCCTGCTTTTTCCTCCATCCTTTCAGAGTGTCCTATAAATTTTCTCCTTATAATCAAGTCTTGTTCAGTACAAACGGGAAAAAATAACTTCCTTCAAGTTCATAGGCTCCACACTCTTTAGAAAGGCTGCTACATGTCTTGTTGTTCAGTTGCTAAGTTGTGTCCCGCTCTTTGAATCCCCGTGGACTATAGCACACAAGGCTTCCCTGTCCTTCACTGTCTCCCAGAGTTTGCTCAAATCTGTGTCCATTAAGCTGGTGATGCTATCTAACCATCACATCTTCTGTCACCCCCTTCTCCTTTTGCCTTCAAAGGACAGAAGAGCCTGGTGGGCTACAGTCCATGGGGTCACAAAGAGCTGGACATGCCTGAGTGACTAACACTTTCACTATGTGTCTAGCATGGCTTAAAACCAACTCAGGACACCCCCAGAGGTGGTTTCAGGGAAGTGGGCTGGAGTGAGCTGGAGGTGGTTTGGGAATAAAAAGGGAAATGTGAGAGCCAGGGGGCTGGGGCAGGTGAGGACAACTGATGAGAAGTAGAGAGGTAGGTTCTCTGGGTGAGAATCGGGATTTGGGGGCAAAGAGATAGAACTAGACTGGCTGTGGAGCATGGCTCTCTCTCTGCCTCCTTGAGACACTTTCAGAAAAGGCACATATTACCTTCCACTGCTTTCTGTGATGGAATTTGTGTTTCTGTTGAATGCAACCCTGCAGTGAGACATGCCTGGATTAATTCAGGGGCCAGGAGTTGTCGTGACACGTTTAATGCACATCGGATGCTGGTGACACCGGCTGAACACTTCACATTCATTTGCACACTTAACCTTTACAGCAGTCTTTACATTTATCCCCATTTCACAGAGGGCAAAACCAAGGTTTAGCAGGTTTTAAGTTAAAAAAAAAATCTACAACAAATATTTATTTCTCACCATCCTGGAGGTTGGGAAGTCCAAAAGTAAGGGGCCAGCAGATTCAGGAAAGACACTGTGAAATTGTGAAGTGGCAAAGGCAGGGTTGAGTTAGAAGCCCAGGTGTGTCTGATTCCAGAGCCCACAAGCTCTCCCTGCCCCCTGCACTTTCTTCCTGTTACAGAAGATGCTATGTCTCGGGAAGGAATCTGTGCCCACCACTGAATCACCAACACTGGGCTATATTTCTGGACATCACACAAGCGAATCCTGGAGTAGCACGAACTCAGTTAATCCACCCAACACACCTGTGCTGAGCAAGATGGCGTGAGTCAGTCCTCTTTGGCTTTTAAACTCAGAAGGCTTCATAGGAATACGCTTCTGAGTTCACAGTTACCCTCTCAAGCAAAACATTTCATGGCTTAATTATTTCTCAGGAGACTTTCGGTGCCTCACAGAAGTGCCCATTCACTCGAAATTTGGAATGATGAACAGGCAAAGAAAATCAGCAAAATCAGCAAATCCAAGACACGGTCAAGTATGTTCCCAGATACTTAATTGTTATTCGGGGACAGAAATAAAAGGGTATAGGGTTCCCAGATGTAATGTGGACCCCAGAGTATACTCCAGATATGCTTTTGATGGGGTGTACACCTCATTCCATCAATAAAATTGGGGCAACAGATAAAACTGATGGAGGGATAGGTAAGTTCATCAGGGCATAACTTCTGAAATCAGAGGGCAGAGTTGGGGAGAAATGAATAGTAGCAACTCAGAAGTGGAAGGCATTTTGAAAAGTTATCTAATCTGTCCTCCCTAAATCATTGGAGGTAGTTTTATTTTGAAAGACCCCCAGAAAACTTTTTTTTTTGGTAGAGTCATTGCAGTGTTAACAACTCTCGCTTGCTGGAAATTGAATCCCCCTAATTCATCACCTGTCACAGCAAACAAGCTTATGGAGTCTATCTATTTTTCTAAGGATTTACAATCCTACCGCTTCCAAAAGGTGTGTGAGGCAACCCGCTGATGGAGTTGGCTCAGAGATTGGGGAAAAGAGAATGTAAAGAAGCTGAGGGCTCTGTGATGTGTTGCCCTAAAGAAGGACAAAGGGTGGCCTTGGTGTGTGAGCATCTGGGCTGAACACATCATAACTGGAATGGACTGAGGGGCAGAGAGTGTCCCAGGGCTACAGTTGATGCAGAGTGAGAAAACTGTGTAAGTTGCTTTGAAACTCTCTAGGAAAAGAAGACAGTGGCAACAGGTAAATTTTGACACAGTAGAAGATTAGAGGAAGTAATCCTCAAATCTTACGTCCCAGTTTATACCCTGTGTCACAGAGGATCCTTAAGGAACATGTGCTGTGCTCAGTCGCTCAGTCGTGTCCGGCTCTTTGCAACCCCGTGGACTGTAGCCCACCAGGCTCCTCTGTCCATGGGATTCTCCAGGCAGGAATACTGGAGTGGGTTGCCATTTCCTTCTTCAGAGGATCTTCCTGACCCAGGAATCGAACTCGAATTTCTTGAGTCTCCTGTGTTGGAGAGATATTCTTTACCAAGGAACATTTTGGGGAGTTCGAATGAATCCTGCCGTTGTTCCAAAGCTGGATGGGTAAGTGACCTACAAAAAGGGAAATCCAGGTGGTAGCAGGAGGGGAAGGAGAACCTGTGGTTCTGGAGGTAGCAACTGGGTGGGGGGGATGTTGGCTGTGGGCAAGGATGCTGGCTAAGCCAGGACTGTGCAAGGCGAGAATGAGGCTCGCTATCAAGTGAAGCACAACAGGAAGGAGTCTCATCGGCCTCTGTGAAGGTACTGTGCTGACCTTTCAGGCATCGCTACAGAAGAGCTTTTCATGCTGACAGGCTGAAAGAAAATGCAAATGTTGACAACAACAGAGTGAACTGAGGGCGAGGAGACTTAAATGGGCTAGAAGCAATCTCGGCTGCGTGAAAACACAGTGTGCATAATGCGGAAGCTAGAAATGCTCCTTCTCTTCATTAAGAGGCAGATTGTTCAATCATGGTGCTCCTCTTATTGCTATGGTTACTACCGTGGACTCAACGCAGTAATTAAACTGGGATCCGAGGTGCTTTACCAAGACCAAACATCAGAATGGGTATCATGGTGTGTATGTGAGGCAAATCTTGCACAATGCCTTCAGAGGTAGAAAACAAAAACTAGTAAAAATATGCAAACAAACAAACAAATAAATAAACAAAAGGAAGAAAACTGAGGGACCCTTGTGGACCCTTGTGTGCCCTGCACCTAGCGGGAAGTCTAGGACTTGGATGGAAGGAGGGGCTGAGGGATAGATGGATGGATAGGTGGGTAAATGGACAGATGGACAGATGGAGGGACAGGTGGATTAATAAATGGATGAATAGGAGGATGAAGGGATAAGTGGATGGATGGGTGAGTGGATAGACAGATGGGTAGGTAGGTGGGTGGATGGATGGATAGTTGGCTGGGCGGGTAGATGGATGGATGGATGGATGGATGAGTAGATGAATAGGTGGGTGGATGGATAGGTAGGCACATAGATGACTGGATGTTTACAGTTAAAAGTTTACCCAGAATAGCTGTAAAACAGGAAGGGGCTGAGAGGAAAACAGGGAATAGCATCACTGGTTATGGGGCTTCCCAGGTGGCACTAGTGGTAAAGAACCTGCCTGCCAATGCAGGAGATGGAAGAGATTCAGGTTTGATCCCTGGATTGGGAAGATCCTCTGGAGGAGAAAATGGCAACCCACTCCAGTAAGTTTGTCTGGAGAATCCCATGGACAAGGAGCCTGGCAAGCTACAGTCCATAGGGTCGCACAGAGCTGGGCCCTACTAAAGCAACTTAGCACACACACACGTCACTAGTTATGGATAAGAGACACCTTCTGGAGCACTGCTGCACCATCCCCATGCACAGTCCTTGAACTGCTGTTATCTAGGTGACTACATCAGCAGCTGTTGTTCCAGATTTCAATTCCCACCCTTTCCTTGCTCTGTGACAGCCTGTTTGCCCGGTTTTTCCTCATTCCTCTTTGGCCATTGTCCCTCAGACCTCCTAGCTGATTTTCCTCTACCTAAGCTCTAGATGTTACAGTGTTCACTCTCAGCCCTGGGCACTGTTCTCACTCTTACTCCTTGGGTGAACTCAACCACTGCCATGATTTTAAAACCCTCTTTATCCCGATGGATCTAAATTTTATCCTTGGTGCGAGCTATCTCTATGCAATACATTCACAAGCACAGTGACCTACTCTTCAACTCTGATGTCTCAGAGGCAGCTGATGCTTCAAGATGCTTCATGAAGCAGAGCAGTTTCCCCTCCTGCCCATTCACTGCTCCAGGGCTCTGGTCTCGGTGATGGTACCTGCACCCACCCAGCTGCTCAGACCCAGAAGTCTGGGGAGCATTCTTGGTTCTACCTTTTATCTCACTCCCTTCTCTTCCCAATAGAATACATCCACACACCAGTCATGTCTGTCTCCCAAGTTAATCTAGGATCCTTCTCTTCATCTCTGTTGCCATAATCTTGGACTAAGAAGTCAGTCTAGTTTCTCCTCTGGACCCTCAGTTGCTCCTCACTGATCTTCCTGCTTCCACTTTCCCTTTCTAGTTACCCATTTATGCTGTCACTAGAACGATCTTCCAATATAAACAAAAAATGATGTATCTAATTAAAACTCTCTCATTGCTCCCTAATTGCACTGCCAGTAACATTCACAAGCTGGCTGTCAGTTCTAGGAAACCACGACTTCTGAGACCCAGCCCAGTTCAGCCTTGGGCCACCCTGGCATTTAAGGTTCTCAAATATACCCAACTGAATGCAGAGTTACAGAGAATAGCAAGGAGAGATAAGAAAGCTCTCTTAAATGAACAGTGCAAAGAAATAGAGGAAAACAATAGAATGGAAAGACTAGAGATCTTTTCCAGATAATCAGAGATGCCACAGGAACACTTCATGAAAAGATGGGTACAATAAAGGAGAGAAATAGTAGGACCTAACAGAAGCAGAAGAGATTAAGAAGAGGTGGCAAGAACACACAGAGAGCTATACAAAAAAGATCTGAATGACCCAGATAAGCATGACGTTGTGGCTACTCACCTACAGCCAGACATCTTTCAGCATGAAGTCATGTGGGCCTTAGGAAGCATTACTATGAAGGAAACTAGTGGAGGTGATCAAATTCCAGCTGAGTTATTTTAAATCTTAAAAGAGATGCTGTTACAGTGCTGCACTCAATGTGCCAGCAAATTTGGAAAACTCAGCAATAGCCACAGGACTGCAAAAGGTCAATTTTCAATCCAATTGCAAAGAAGGGCAATGCCAAAGAATTTCAAATTACTGCACAATTGCACTCTTCTCACATGCTAGCAAAGTAATGCTCAAAATCCTTTAAGTTAGGCTTCAACAGTATGTGAACTGAGAACTTTCAGTTGTGCAAGCTGGATTTAGAAAAGGCCGAGGAACCAGAGATCAAATTGCCAACATCTGTTGGATCACTGAAAAAGCAAGAGAATTTCAGATAAACATCAACTTCTGCTTCATTGTCTATACCAAAGCCTTTGACTGTGTGGATCACAACAAACTGGAAAATTCAAGAGATGGGAATCCCAGACCACCTTACCTGCCTCTTGAGAAGAAAATATGCAGGTCAGGAAGCAACAGCTAGAACTGAACAACGGACTGGTTCCAAACTGGGAAAGGAGTATGTCAAGGCTGTGTATTGTCACCCTGCTTATTTAACTTATAGGCAGAGTACATCATGCAAAATGCCAGGCTGGATGAAACACAAGCTGGAATCAAGATTGCTGGGAGAAATATCAATAACCTCAGATATGCAGATGATACCACCCTAATGGCAGAAAGTAAAGAGAAACTAAAGAACCTCTTGAAGAAGGTAAAAGAGGGGAGTGAAAAAGCTGCCTTAAAATTCAACATTCAAAAAACCAAGATCATGGCATCTGGCCCCATCACTTTATGGCAAATAGATGGGAAAAAATGGAAACAGTGACAGACTTTATTTTCTTGGGCTCCAAATCACTGAGGATGGTGACTACAGCCATGAAATTAAAACACGCTTGCTCCTTGGAAGAAAAGCTATGACCAACCTAGACAGCATATTAAAAAGCAGAGACATCACTTTCCTGACAAAAATCAGTCTAGTCAAAGTTATGGTTTTTCCAGTAGTCATGTACAGATGTGAGAGTTGGAACATGAAGAAGGGTGAGTTGATGCTTTTGAATTGATGCTTTTGAATTCTGGTGCTGGAGAAGACTCTTGAGAGTCCCTTGGACAGCAAGGAAATCAAACCAGTCAATCCTAAAGGAAATCAATCCTGAATATTCGTTGAAAGGACTGACGCTGAAGCTGAAGTTCCAATACTTTGACCACCTGATGCGAAGAGGCAACTCTTTGGAAAAGACCTGATGCTGAGAAAGATTGAGGGCAAGAGGAGAAGGGGATGACAGAGGATGAGATGGTTGGATGCATCACTGACTCAGTGGACATGAATTTGAGCAAACTCCAGAAGATGTGAAAGACAGGGAAGCCTGGTATGCTGCAGTCCATGAGGCCACAAAGAGTCAGACATGACCGAGTGACTAAAAAACAATGGCAACAACAAAATAAACTCAGCTTTCCCTGCCCTGTGGCTTCGTTTGTGTGGTTCCTTAGACTGGAATATTCTTCCCCTTCCCTTTTTTTTTTTTTTTTAACTTTTTACTTTATATTGGAGTACAGTTGATTTCCAATGTTATGATAGGTTCAGGTGTTCAGCAAAGTGATTCAGTGTTACACATACACGTATCCATTATTTTTCAGATTCTTCCTCCTTTAGGCTGTTACATAATATTTAACAGAGTTCCCTGTGCTGTACAGTAGGTTCTTATTGGTCATCCATATTCTTCCCCTTCCCCTTGAATGACTAATTCCTACTTCTTCAGGGTTCAGCTTAAACCCTTAAGTTATATATCCCTTCAGTATTTGTCTGTTCAGGCTGCTATAACAGAATACCACAGACTGGGTGGACTATTAACATCAGAAATATATTTCTCCCAGCTCCGGAGACCAGGAAGTCCAAGATTAAGCTTGCAGATTCTGCATCTGGTGAAGACCCTCCTCCTGATGCATAGATGGCCATTTCCTCACCATGTCCAAAACGGCAGAAGGGGCGAGGGACCTCTCTGGGGTCTCTTTTAAAAGGGCACTAATCCCATTCATGAGGGACCCACCCTCACGATGTAAGCTCCTACCAAAGGCCCCACCTCCCAATACATCACAATGGGGTTTAGGTTTCAACATATGAATTTGGGGGTAGATCCAAACATTCAGTCTATATCATTCCCCGCAACAATTCTTCTCTAGCATAACAGTTTGTACTTCTGGATACTATTTCCTCTCACTTTATAATTTATAAATATATGTGCCTGTTTTGGTTGTGTCTTTTTCTCTCTACGAAATCACAGTTCCATAAAGACTGGGGGTACTTTTTGTGTTGTTCACAAGTTTCTATTGGGTTGGCCAAAGAGTTCACTTGGGTTTTTCTTGCCATCTTACAGAAAAGCCCAAACTTTTGGCCAACCCAATATTTTCTAGGAATCTGGAACTGAGAATCAGAGATGGTGTCAGTCTCTATTAGTTGCCTGCATTCAAGACAAATCCTCCAGAAGCTGTGGGAATGAATCTCTTACCAGAGAGCAGAAAGCAAGAGAAGAAACTCCTACCAGAAAAGTGATATAGACCCAGTGGTGGAGAGACAGGAAGAGACAGATTCAGAGAGAGGCAGATACACCCCTGCCCTCTCTGGTTTTGGTTTTGTTAGTTTTTTTCTTTCCTTATGAGATCTCAAAATCCTCACACCAGTCCTGTTTTAGCTTGGGCTAAGCTGAGTAAGTACATTTCTATGAGCTGAAACCAAGAGCGGCTGTTCAGAGATAGAGACAGAACAACTGGAAGGAAGTTTCCTTTTAAGCAAAAAAATACACATGTTGAATCACTCGTTATAATGGACCAGTGAAAAATATCAGGAGCTGGGGAATGAGCACTCCACACCCCATGGAGTGCCTGTTACCTGTTCCCAGTTTGGGACGGCACTTCTCTGATCTACAGTCTCTCCAAGTGTCTTTGTGCTGGAGTGTAGTCGTGGGCTCAGGAAGGCCAAGCCTCTGACCACTGGGACACCGGTCAACTGGAAGTAGAGTCAAATGTGAGCCCTGGAGTTCTCTGTCTTGGCAGCTGCAGCAGCCCTTCAGGGCAACGATAGATTCGGGTTTCTTCCTTCAAAGGATGGGGCTGGGCTAATGCAACACATCCTTCCTGAAAATGATGCTTGTCTAGGTTTCTGTGCTTTAGGGTATGTGATTTCTGAAGGGTAAATATGGCCTTAAAGGGGGGAAATTGTTCTGCTTAACTATGCAGAGAATTCCCAGTGGTTCCTTTAATTTGGTTTTCTCCAATAGGGCACATTTGCATTTACTGACTTGTGGCTTTTAGAATAGCAAATGCATCTCTCTCTTCTCTGTGTTTCATTAAATGACTAGGCGGTCTCTAAGCTACACTAACATTAGCCAGTACCCCTGAGATTCAGAGGCTTGTCCATCTAGCTGGCTGGTTTCTTCTCCTCCACCCTTCCTCCCCCATCATTTCTCATTTTATATCCTTCTGGTCACTGGGCCTCAGAAACAAGGGCGTGTGTGTGTTTGTGTGGGCTTCCCAAGTGGCGCTAGTGGTAAAGAACCTGCCTGCCAATGAAGCAGACACGAGAGACAAGGGCTTAGTCCCTGGATCGGGAAGATCCCCTGGAGGAGGGCATGGCAACCTACTTCAGTATTCTTGCCTGGAGAATCCCCATGGGCAGAGGAGCCTGGCAGGCTACAGTCTATAGGGCTGCACAGAGTTGGACATGACTGAAGTGACTTAGCACACACGTACACATGTGTATATGTGTGTACAACATACAGATGTGATAGGATAGGGAGATAAGAGGACAAAGAGTGTATGAAATCTTGCTTAGGATAAAAAAAGACTGCTTTGGTCTACAGCTGAAGTTAGTAAAGGCATGGCTTTTTTTTTTTTTTTTATTGTTTTACAATTTAGTGTTTTAATAGGCTGTCACTGCATGGCACTTAATATTTGGTGTTGGTGATGTGTGTTACCAAGTGGCTCCCCCTCTTATCCAACAGTGGGGAGGGGCAATTCTGAGCAGACGGCCTGTCACTCCCATGGTCACATGGCCCCTGGACTCCAGCCTGAGCCTGGGGAAGCAGCAGGGACCGAGACCAGCCCAGCTGGGAACTCACATTCCAGAATGACACAGCTGAGTGATCAAAGGGAGAATTCTCCATACTCTAGCAGAGAAGCCAAGACATCGAGGTTGATCTAACACACTCTTTGTGGTTGGATGTTTTCTTTGCTCCGGTGTTTTGCAGCTACAATTAAGGCAGATCAGGAATCACTTGCTGGAATGAATTACAAGTAGAGAGCAAAAGGTTTCCCACAAGAAACTCTGAAAATTCAACAGGATTCCCTAAAAAGACAAGAAAGGCTACAAAACAATTCCATGACGCACTGGAATTGCCAACTTAAGATAATAACTTTCAATCAAATCGGGTTTGCATCCACATTGTCCGTTGGATTCATTTAAGTAAGTTTCTTGGTGTTGGATGATCTAAATCCATGCCTGGGGAGAGCATCTTTTGCCTTTTTAAAAACAGTCTTTAAAAAATGAATTTGTTCTTCTCTACATGTTTATGAGCTCTTTGGGTAGGGAAAAAGGCACTTCCCAGACTTTAAGCTTTGTAATGGAAGCAATTTTTAAAAATACAGCTTTATATATCTGAGAAGAAAAAGAGCCTAGCTCAGGAGTCAAATATTCTGGTTTTGAGACATTATTTTCCCACTGCACTTGGGCAAATTGCAACATTTCCAAGCCTTCCTCCTCTGAAAATAACACCTCCTTCACCTGGATGTTAGAAGGATTTGATGAGATATGGTATGTGAAAGTATTTTGTAAACTGTGAACCATGAAGAAATTTATTATTTCTCCTCTAGGCTACTAGCTGTAGTTTTCAGCAGTGGTTGGTCAAAACAGTGAAAATTCTTTTTCTACTTGCACAGTATTTTATAGGCACATGATATTCAATATTTATGTGCTCAGAGCTGTAGCTGCTCTGCTGACTTCTCTGGATTCATCGTGAAGCCAGGACCCATCAACTTGTTCTAGGATGTTAGGAGCATGTGTTAGGATTAGAACCTTCCAGGCTATGTATGCTCTGGGAGTAACTTCTGTTTCTGGAACTATCAAGTGGCATTCAAATGATTTCATCTCTTTCACCTATATGAATCTCCTCTGATCACCTTCAAATTTCCTCTGGCATGCTTAGATGGAAGGTGTAGTTCAGGAGCATAGCATCTGTGATATTTCTTATAGATCCAAACTCTAACACAACAGGAAATTGTCTCAGGGATTCTGCCCCATAGGGACTTCTGTAATGTGCTGACTTAAAACTCATCCAGCATTTAGTGCAATATTTATGATGTAAATGTTTGGCGCAGGGTTAGGTCCTGTGGAACATAGAACATGAGCAATTACACTCTTCCAAGGTAAGAAGCAACCCCAAATATATGTAAATATTCACATGACATGAACTGAAGATTATTTATAAAAAGAACCTGTGGGACTTTCCTGATGGTCTAGTGGTTAAGTACTCTGCACTTCCAATGCAGGGGGCATGGGTTTGATCCCTGGTCAGGAAATTAACATCTTGCATGCCACATAGAATGGCAAAAAAATAAAAATAAAAAGAATCTTGCATTTTTGCTGGCAATGTGCCCTGTGTGGTTTGGAAGGTGGCACAGTGGTAATGCTAGAACTTCCCAGGTGGTGTTAGTGGTAAGGGATCCGCCTGCCAGTGCAGGAGACATAAGAGATGTGGGCTTGATCCCTGGGTCAGGACGACCCTCTGGAGGAGGGCATGGCAACCCCCTCCAGTATTCTTGCCTGAAGAATCCCATGGAGCCTGGCAGGCTACAGTCCATAGGGTTGCAAAGAGTTGGACACAACTGAAGTGACTTAGCATACACAGCACATAGACATTCCAGGGCCACATTATCACAAAAACACAAAACCAGCCCAGGGTCCAGAAAGGCTGCTCTGGTGGGCATTGCTCCCTTACTTGCCAGAAAGCAGTTTGGCCCAAACATTTCTTTTCCTTGACTGTGAGAAGGTTAAGGCAGAGTACATTTGGCTGAGGATAAACCCTTATATCCAGCCCACTCTCAGGACCAGGCCTGTTGCCAGGAGGGCACTATGGCCAACTTGGTGAGGAAGTTACTTACTGGCACATGAAACAAGATGGGGAGAGGGATGATCTTGGCTGGTGGCTTTGAGGGGGCACCTGAGCAGTTGTTATCTTGATAACTTTTGCTTCATAAAAGGATGTTAATTTTGTCAGTTTTTCTTGCCATTGACTGCATAATATTTACCCTTGGAAGTGACATTACCACATAGATCAGCTCTTTTCCAACTTAAAATGGGAGGAAGTTGATGTCATCAGTGAGGTTGATATAAACTTCTCCAAACAACAGTGGATACGGATTGGTAGACAGACTAATGTCTTCTAAACCAGGCTTGACCAAGGCTGTCCCACGACCACCTGAAAATGGACATATCTTCCACGAGCTGTTTATGTACACAATCAATGGGAGCCAATCAAGTAAGCATCACACAGCCAGGAACAGACATGACTGTTCAAACACGGATCCAATGGCAACTGTCCTCCTATTTTCACCTTCATGGAGATGCTTTCAGAGATTCATTAAAATAGATTGTTTTGATTGTTGAAATTTAAGAAGCATTACTTCTTTCACCATTTCAAGGTTTCCCAGAGCTTAAAGAATTTTGAATAACTAATTGCTAAAGTGTCACAATGTAAAAACAGACCCAGGAGATTTTCTTGGTAGTAAGACCTGTCTGTGAGCGTTTGAGCCCCTGTGGAGGTGTGGGTCAGCAGTGGCCTGACACGGGGACACTGGCATAGCAGGCCTGGGAGGCACGTGGTCATTTTGGAGGTCACCTTTAGTCCTACCAGAGAGCTTATAGGCTTCAGGACTGGGCCACCTCAGGCCAAACAACTAACGGGGAGCAAGCAGAGGCTTATGCATCAGCAGACAATTGGACTAAAGATTTACTGAGCATGGCCTTGCCCACCAGAGCAAGACACAGTTTCCCCACAGCTGGTCCCTACTATCAGGAAGCTTGCACAAGCCTCTTACCAGAGGGCAGACAGAGGAAGCAAGAATTACAATCCCACAGCCTCCAGAATGAAAACCACAATCACAGAAGCTAACCAAAACGATCCCATGAATCACAGCCTTGTGTAATTCAATGAAGCTATGAGCCATGCCATGCAGGGCCACCCAAGATGGATGGGTCACGGTGGAGAGTTCTGACAAAACGCAGTCCACTGGAGAAGGAATGGCAACCCACTTCAGTATTCTGGCCTTGTGAATCCATGGATGGAATGAAAAGGCAAAAATATATGACACTGGAAGATGAGCTCCCCCCCCCCAGGTCACTAGGCGTCCAATATGCTACTGGGCAAGAGCAGAGAAAGCGCCAGAAAGAATGAAGTGGCTGGGCCAAAGTGGAAACGACAGTTGTGAATGTGTCTGGTGGTGAAAATAAAGTCTGATGACATAAAGAACAATATTGCATAGGAATCTGGAATGTTAGGTCCATGAATAAGGTAAACTGTAAGTGGTCAAGGAGGAGTTGGCAAGAGGGAACATCAGTATATTAGGAATCACTGAACTAAAATGGATGGGAATGGGTGAATTTAATTTAGATGACCATTATATCTACTACTGTGGGCAAGAATCCCTTAGAAGAAATGGAGTAGCCCTCATAGTCAACAAAAAATTTCAAAATGCAATACTTGGGTACAATCTCAAAAATGACAATGATTTTGGTTCATTTCCAAGGCAAACCATTCAACATCACAGTAAGCCAAGTCTATGCCCCAACCACTTAATGCCAAAGAAGCTGAAGTTGAATGGTTCTGTGAAGGCCTGCAAGACCTTCTAGAACTAACACCAACAAAAGATGTCCTTTTCTTCAAAGTGGATTGGAATGCAAAACTGGAAAGTCAAGAGATACCTGGAGTAACAAGCAGGTCTGGTCTTGGAGCACAAATGAAGTGGGACAAAGGCTAACAGCTTTGCCAAGAGAATGTCCTAGTCATAGAAAATACCCTCTCCCAACAACAGAAGAGATGATTCTACATATGGCCATCACCATATGGTCAATACCAAAATCAGGTTGATTATATTCTTTGCAGCTGTGGATGGAGAAGCTCTATACAGTCAGCCAAAACAAGACCGGGAGCTGACTGTGGCTCAGATCATGAGCTCCTAATTGCAAAATTCAGGCTTAAATTGAAGAAAGTATGGAAAACCACTAGACTAGTCAAGCATCACCTAAATTAAATTCCTTATGATTATACAGTGGAAGTGACAAATAGATTCAGGAGATTAGATCTAATAGAGTGTCTGAAGAACTATGGATGGAGGTTCGTGACATTGTACAGGAGGCAGTGATCAAAACCATCCCCAAGAAAAAGAAATGCAAAAAGGAAAAGTTGTTGTCTGAGGAGGCCTTACAAATAGCTGAGAAAAGAAGAGAAGTGAAAGGCAAAGGAGAAAGGGAAAAATACACCCAATTGGATGCAGAGTTTCAGAGAAGAGCAAGGAGAGATTAAGAAAGCCTTCTTAACTGAACCAGAGATCAAATTGCCAACATTCATTGGATCATAGAAAAAGCAAGGGAATTTCAGAAAAACGTGGCTCTGACTCTCAGCCAGGCAGATGCCTCAGGCTTGGGGCTGTAACATAGATAACACACCTTCCCTCGAGTGCTTCCCAGGGAGTATAAGTGGACCCAGCAGCCCACTGTGAACTGTAGGCTGCTGCTTCCTGGGATTTCCTGGGTCAAACACCAGGGAAGGTCCCAATATATTAATATATCTTGGGGCCTAACATAGGATTGTCATTATTTCAATCTGGCCAAGTAAACCTTACATAAAAATATTAATTCACAATTAGCATCATTTCATGAAGAAAAGTCATTTTAAGGAAAAAAACAGGAAGGAAATAATCACAGCATATAGGACAATCTTATAAAATGAAAAACTTAAATTTTTAGGAACTCACCAGATTGAGATTTTTTAAAATCATTTGACTCTGATTATAAAAATGTAGGGGTGGTGGGTATTGGGATTAAAGATCTGGCTCAAGTCCTGACCCGCTCACCCCTATTCAACCATGGCTCGAGGCAAGCTACTTCTTCTCTTTCAGCCTTGGCTTTCTCAGTCATAGAATTGGGATGGTAAAGCTCACTTTTCAGGACCATCGTGAGGTCTGAGTGAGGGTCCATAAGTGAGAGGGCTAAAGGGCTTTGTGAATTGTCAGGAGGCAGGCAGAAGTCAACCACACACAGAGTCTGGAGCCTGCAGATGATTCAATCAAAGAGGCAACCCAGGGCTGCATGGGTATCTTCCCCTTCATGTAGGACTGATGATGTAAGAGATGCTTCAACTCTGGCCACGCAGACGGTATGGTTGCTCATTAGAGATTCTATTCCGAGG
The DNA here is from genome assembly GCF_014754425.2 of Oryx dammah. Lineage (NCBI taxonomy): Eukaryota > Metazoa > Chordata > Mammalia > Artiodactyla > Bovidae > Oryx > Oryx dammah. The sequence goes on from NW_024070202.1 coordinate 98,249,349, forward strand.
GGCTAAGTATTCTTTCTTTGTCAACAGGGTTGTGGCTGAAAATGGGCTGGAGTATTGGGGGATCTGGGGTCTCTTTTGGTGACAGTATTGGAGGTACAAGGTGGGAATGAGTCAGCCTCTGTCTGTCCTGTTTGGGGTTTGTGTTCCTTTCCTCTCCAGTGCTTTGCCCTAGGCTTTCTGACCAGTGAGGACTCTCAGTGCCGTGCTCCACAACTTTCCTCCTGCTCGTTAGAACCACTATTCCAGAGAATTCCTGCAAAAGCATCCTACAGACTGAAGTCCCAGTTACTTCAAAGGGTTCATAAGCAATCATTCCTCACACGGTCACGCAATTCAAGCTAAGTCCCAGCCCAGCCACTTCAGCAGTGGCTTCAGGAGATTCCCAGTAGAGCCGCACATGCTGGTACGCTGCCATGTCTCAAGGGCCACTTTAAAAAAAATGTTTATTTATTTATTTATTTGGCTGTGCTGGGTCTTCCTTGTGACATGCAGAATCTTTTTTTTTTTTTTTTTTTAGTTGCGGCATGCGGGATCTAGTTCCCTGACCAGGGATTGGACCCAGGCCCCTTGCTTTGGGAGGGCAGAGTCTCAGCCAAAGGACCACCAGGGAAGTCCTTGGAGGATTCTTCTTAGAAATCAGAGGCCACTTTCAGAGGCTGACCCCTAGAGCCTCGTTGTACCTGGGGCGAGGTTCAAGGTCCACTTGGCTGAGCCTCCCGGGCAATAGGCCGGGAGGTGAGGCCAACAGCACCCCCTGCAGGCAAGGCTGGACCCTCCTTGGTTCCTGTCAGCGACCTGGTCCAGCCCTCTGAACTCTGTTTTCACTTCCTGTGCTTCCAGTCCGCCTTTCCTGCCTGTGAGCTCCCCCTTCCACCTCCTGAATTTCCACATCCTACACGGAACCGGACTCGGGGCTCTATCTGCTCCTGGGCTTCCGTCATCACCCAGACACCCCACACCAACCTCGCAGGAGCCCCCCACCACGCTGGCTGCGTCTCTGCCCCTCCTCCGGGTGAGCGCGGGTATTTGATCAAGTGATGCTCGTTAGGATCATCTGGACAGGAAAGGGACCTGGAATCTAGAGGGGAGCCTCGGAGCCTGAGGGGATGGTAGGGACCGGGGTTCTTCAAGCCCAGGATGCCAACTGGAAACTGCCCCTCCCCCCCACACACCCTCACCCCACACACCCCCGCTCCTCACAGAGGCTCCCACCTCCCTTCCCTCAGCTGATGCAATCACCTCCCCGTGGTGGTGCCCCAGGAACACTGAGAGCCCTGGCAAGCCCTGGCTCCATCCCTCCTCCTGCTCATTCACCTGCCCTTCTCTCAACACTTCTTTGACCCCAGCCTTTCTCTCCCCCTCCGCCACCCCGGTCTCAGACACTTTATCAAGCAAAGCTGATCACACAGCTCATAAGAGCTGCGGGCACCCCAAGGAAGTTGGGGGGCCTTGAGGGGTCTTCACATCACCCCTCCAGCCTGGACCGCGACAGATTTTAGGCTGCCTGGGAGACTAACCCCTACGCGCAGCCCTGTTCATCTCTTCCTCGTTAAGGAGATGTTTGGCAGCCCACCCTCGCCCCCCAATATTCAAAGTTCAGTAAGCACCCCACCCCACCCCCACGCCGCGAGCTCATGCCAGGGGAGCCCTCCAAGTGCACGGAGCCCTCTCTCAGCTCGTGTGGCTCAGGACGTGGAACCCAGTCATCTAGCCCCCGGGTGAGAGCCAGACAAGATGGGGCCTGGATTGGAGGGCAACCGAGCAGCTGGTACAATTAGAAAAAAGGCGGCCGGCGCAGAGTTTTCTTCAGGAAACTGCGCCCCTGACACCAAAGCGCAGAGCCAACACTGTGGGCTTGAAGGCAGCCACCACTCCAGCCCTGCCTCTAATGAGCGGGGTGTGATCTTTGGTCGGTTAATTGAGCCTCTCAGAATTTCGGCCTCCTTCTCTGCAAAAATGGGGGGATGGTAATTCCCTGGGTCCCTGTAGGCTACAGAGAGATCTTCGCAGGCACCGCTCCCAGCGCAGTGCCTGACAGGCAGGCTTTTGTTCCCTGGGAACCGGAAGAGCAAAACGTGAGGTGTCACCGCCACCTGCTGGCAGATCTGGGTGTTGCAACTAAAAGGCTCCAGAAGGAACACTGTATGAAGGCTTGCTTTGACTTGCTTCAATATGATGCATAAGTATGGATAGAAACTGGGGAAGGTTGTACTAAGAGGTGGATGGGAAGGCATTCTATTCAGGGAAAATCTCAGGTGAGGAGGCATGGCAAAGATATTTAAGAGATCTGTTGTTTCTCAGTCTGCCATGAACTCTGCACAAATAGGCAGTGGACAGGGATACTGTTGAACTCCAGGGTATGGCCGTTCTCCATTACCCCTCCATCTAGGCTTTAGAAAACCGTGGCTTCTCTGATCCTATACCCATGTCCCTGATGAACATGATTTTCTCTGGCTGTCTGAAGCGAACGTCGTAGGAATTCTAGCATTGCTGGGCAAGACCCTCCGAACAGGGTGTCCTCAAGGTCTGGATTCTGCAGGGACTGGTCTGGTATATAGAAGTCTCCAGTCCTGACCGCTGAGGAATCGCATTCACCCAGCTCCAACTTCCTTTCACTGGCGTCTCTCAATGGAGACCCCCAAGAGGTCAGTGGGAAAATCTTGGGTTGCACACAGTGGATATCACCCATTGCTTCAGGAAGAGAAATGTGAAAGCATGCTGCTTGAAGCTTAAGCTTAAGCTTGAAGCATGAAGCTTATTTAGCCAATGGGAAGTGACTGATATCAGCAATGGGGTACATCTGGGGTCTGTAGCATCCTCTGCATGAGCAAGAGCTTGTACTCCATGCCCTTCAGCTCCACTCTCTTGCTTTTCAAGGGCTTCTGTTTCCTGGATGGCATCCTATTCCTTTACTGATTTCTGTGCCAGGCAGTGAGCTGAGACCATGATACTCTGTGACCTAAAACAGTTTTCACTATGTAATGCTAACTAGTTTACAATTGGAATTGAACCTACAACCTTGGACCCATCATCTCTGTATTCTAAAAACCGAGATCACTAGCTTAGAGGAAATTGCTAAATAAACCACCCATGGGTATACATGGATCAAACTCGGGTCTCCTGCAGTGCAGGTTCCTTACTATCTGAGCTACTGGGGAAGCCCCATGGGTGTACACACACACACCTGCATGCACACGTACAAACAGACAATGAGAGGCCACAGAGAAATGGACTAAGATAAATAACGTAGCCTTGTCACAACTTGAGCAGAGCTAGCATCTCCCGGGCACAGCAGAGAATCAGGAAAAGCCAGAAGGATTTGGCAACATCCTTGTTCCTCTGACAAATTCCAGCCCTTTTTCTTATCTTCTTTCCCCAAGAAAGACAGTCCTGCTGACCCTTGCACATGAAGCCAAAAGGGCTTCTGAGGAGATGCATTTCAGACCTTTAAGTGATGCCTTCTTGGTGAGCTGAAGCTGGGGACGCATGGCTGCCAGCTGTTCCCACTTCCATGAAATCCAGACTGAGCCCGGGTTATCAAAGCCATGTGCAGCCAATCCTCAGCTAATATGACATGACCTGGCCTAAGTCCTGGCAAATATACTTTGGGCCTTTATGGGTCATTGTCAGAGGGTCTTGGTAAGCTGGGGACCTTGCTGACCTTGGCTGCTGTTTGGTCTAAAAGAGCCAAGAACCTCAAGTTTATGAGGTTTTTCTTGTTGTGATAAAATATACATAATACAAAAGTTACCGGGCTTCTTCCCAGGGGGCTCAGTGGTTAAGAATCTGCCTTGCAATGCAAGGGACATGGTTCAATCCCTGGTCCAGGAAGATCTCACATGCTGCATAGCAACTAAGACCGTGCACCATAACCACCGAGTCCACAAGCTGCAACTACTGAAACCTACCAGTTTAGAGCCTGTGCGTGTGTGCGTCCTCAGTCACTCAGTCCTGTCCAACTCTGCACCCGCATGGACTGCAGCCCACGAGGCTTCTCTGTCCATGGGGATTCTCCAGGCAAGAATACTAGAGTGTGTTGCCATGCCCTTCTCCAGGGGATCTTTCCAACCCAGGGATCAAACCCAGGTCTCTCGCACTGTAGGCGGATTCTTTACCATCTGAGCCACCAGGGAAGCGCAAGAATACTGGGATGGGTAGCCTATCCCTTCTCCAGCAGATCTTCCCAACCCAGGAATTGAACTGGGGTCTCCTGCATTGCAGGCAGATTCTTTATCAGCTGAGCTATCAGGAAGCCCGCTTAGAGCCTGTACTTCACAACGAAAGGAACCACCGCAATGAGAAGCTGGCACCGCAAGCCAGAGTAGCCTCCACTTGCCACAACTAGAGAAAGGCGTCCCACAGCAACAAATACCCACCACAACCAAGAAATGAATAAATCTTTAAAACCTGTTAGCATTTTAATCTTTTTCAGGTGTACAATTTAGTGGCATTAAGTACATTCACAGTCTTGTGCGAGCGTCACCGCTATTTCTGGAACCACTGCATCTTCCCCAAAAGAAACTCTACCCATTAAATGATAACTCCTGTCCCCTTATCTCCCAGCCTCTAGCAACGACCATTCTACCTCCTGTGTTTATGAATTTGCTTCTTCTAGGTAAAAGTGGAATCACACAATATTTGTCCTTTGTGTCTGGCTTATTTCACTTAAAATGATGTTTTCAAGGTTCATTTATATTGTAGCATCTATCAGAATTTCATTACTTCCTCAGGCTGAATAATATTCCATTGCAAGCATATATTGCACTCTGTTTATCCTTTCTTCTGTTGGACATTTGTTTTTTTTCCACTTTTTAGCTATTGTGATTAATGCTTCTATGAACACTGGTGCACAAATATCTAAGTCCCTACTTCCAGCTCTTTGGGGAATATACTGAATTCCTGGGTCAAAAGGTATGTGCCAAGTTGCTTCAGTCATGTCTGACTCTATAGACTGTATCTCACCAGGCTTTTGTAGAATTCTCCAGGAAAGAATTCTCCATGGAATTCTCCAGGCAAGAATACTAGAGTGGGTTGCCATTTCCTTTTCCAGGGCATCTTCCTGACCCAGGGATTGAACCTGCATCTCTTACATCTCTTGCCCTGGCAGGCGTGTTCTTTACCACTAGCACCACCTGGTTCACAAGGGAAGTTTATGTCAAACTTTCTGAGGAATTGCTATGCTATTTTACACAATGGCTGCACCATCTTATGTTCTAACAGGTGCTGGACAAGGTTTTCAATTTCTCCACATCCTCACTAACACTTTTTCAGTTCACTTCAGTTACTCAGTCGTGTCCGACTCTTTGCGACCCCATGAATCACAGCACGCCAGGCTTCCCTGTCCATCACCATCTCCCAGAGTTCACTCAGACTCACGTCCATCGAGTCCGTGATGCCATCCAGCCATCTCATTCTCAGTCGTCCCCTCCTCCTCCTGCCCCCAATCCCTCCCAGCATCAGGGTCTTTTCCAATGAGTCAACTCTTCGCGTGAGGTGGTCAAAGTATTGGAGTTTCAGCTTCAGCATCAGTCCTTCCAATGAACACCCAGGACTGGTCTCCTTTAGGATGGACTGGTTGGATCTCCTTGCAGTCCAAGGGACTCTCAAGAGTCTTCTCCAACACCACAGTTCAAAAACATCAATTCTTTGGCACTCAGCTTTCTTCATAGTCCAACTCTCACATCCATACATGACCACTGGAAAAACCATATCCTTGACTAGACGGATTTTTGTTGGCAAAGTGATGTCTCTGCGTTTCAATAAGCTATCTAGCTTGGCTATAACTTCCTTCCAAGGAGTAAGCGTCTTTTAAATTCATGGCTGCAGTCACCATCTGCAGTGATTTTGGAGCCCAAAAAAATAAAGTCTGACACTGTTTCCACTGTTTCCCCATCTATTTCCCATGAAGTGATGGGACCAGATGCCATGATCTTCGTTTTCTGAATGTTGAGCTTTAAGCCAACTTTTTCACTCTCCTCTTTCACTTTCATCAAGAGGCTTTTTAGCTCCTCTTCACTTTCTGCCATAAGGGTGGTGTCATCTGCATATCTGAGGTTACTGATATTTCTCCTGGCCATCTTGATTCCAACTTGTGCTTCTTCCAGCCCAGTGTTTCTCATGATGTACTCTGCATATAAGTTAAATAAGCAGGGTGACAACATACAGCCTTGATGGACTCCTTTCCTGATTTGGAACCAGTCTGTTGTTCCATGTCCAGTTCTAACTGTTGCTTCCTGACCTGCATATAGGTTTCTCAAGAGGCAGGTTAGGTGGTCTGGGATTCCCATCTCTTTCAGAATTTTCCACAGTTTGTTGTGATCCACACAGTCAAAGGCTTTGGCATAGTCAGTAAAGCAGAAACAGATGTTTTTCTGGAACTCTCTTGCTTTTTCCATGATTCAACGGATGTTGGCAATTTGATCTCTGGTTCCTCTGCCTTTTCTAAAAGCAGCTTGAACATTTGGAAGTTCACGGTTCACGTACTGCTGAAGCCTGGCTTGGAGAATTTTGAGCATTACTTTACTAGCATGTGAGATGAGTGCAATTGTGTGGTAGTTTGAACATTCTTTGGCATTGTCTTTCTTTGGGATTGGAATGAAAACTGACCTTTTCCAGTCCTGTGGCCACTGCTGAGTTTTTCAAATTTGCTGGCATATTGAGTGCAGCACTTTCACAGCATCATCTTCCAGGATTTGAAATAGCTCTACTGGAATTCCATTACCTCCACTAGCTTTGTTTGTAGTGATGCTTTCTAAGGCCCACTTGACTTCACATTCCAGGATGTCTGGTTCTAGGTGAGTGATCACACCATCGTGATTACCTGGGTCGTGAAGCTCTTTTTTATATAGTTCTTCTGTGTATTCTTGCTACCTCTTCTTAATATCTTCTGCTTCTGTTAGGTCCATACCATTTCTGTCCTTTATCGAGCCCATCTTTGCTTGGAATGTTCCCTTGGTATCTCTAATTTTCTTGAAGAGATCTCTAGTCTTTCCCATTCTGTTGTTTTCCTCTATTTCTTTGCACTGATCGCTGAGGAAGGCTTTCTTATCTCTCCTTGCTATTCTTTGGAACTCTACATTCAGATGCCTATAGCTTTCCTTTTCTCCTTTGCTTTTCACTTCTCTTCTTTTCACAGCTATTTGTAAGGCCTCCCCAGACAGCCATTTCACTTTTTTGCATTTCTTTTCCATGGGGATGGTCTTGATCCCTGTCTCCTGTACAATGTCACGAACCTCCGTCCATAGTTCATCACGCACTCTGTCTATCAGATCTAGTCCCTTAAATCTATTTCTCACTTCCACTGTATAACATAAGGGATTTGCTTTAGGTCATACCTGAATGGTCTAGTGGTTTTCCCTACTTTCTTCAATTTAAGTCTGAATTTGGCAATAAGGAGCTCAGGATCTGAGCCACAGTCAGCTCCCAGTCTTGTTTTTGCTCAGTGTATAGAGCTTCTCCATCTTTGGCTGCAAAGAATATAATCAATCTGATTTTGGTGTTGCCCATCTGGTGATGTCCATGTGTAGAGTCTTCTCTTGTGTTGGTGGAAGAGGGTGTTTGCTATGACCAGTGCGTTCTCTTGGCAAAACTCTATTACCCTTTGCCCTGCTTCATTCTGTATTCCAAGGCCAAATTTGCCTGTTACCCCAGGTGTTTCTTGACTTCCTACTTTTACATTCCAGCCCCCTATAATGAAAAGGACATCTTTTTTGGGTGTTAGTTCTAAAAGGTCTTGTAGGTCTTCATAGAACCATTTAACTTCAGCTTCTTCAGCGTTACTGGTTGGGGCATAGGCTTGGATTACCATGATATTTAATGGTTTACCTTGGAAACGAACAGAGATCATTCTGTTGTTTTTGAGATTGCATTCAAATACTGCATTTCGGACTCTTTTGTTGACCATGATGGCTACTCCATTTCTTCTAAGGGATTCCTGCCCACAGTAGTAGATATAATGGTCATCTGAGTTAAATTCACCCATTCCAGTCCATTTTAGTTCACTGATTCCTAGAATGTCGATGTTCACTCTTGCCATCTCCTGTTTGACCACTTCCAAATTGCCTTGATTCATGGACCTGACATTCCAGGTTCCTATGCAATATTGCTCTTTACAACATTGGACCTTGCTTCTATCACCAGTCACATCCACAGCTGGGTATTGTTTTTGCTTTGGCTCCATCCCTTCCTTCTTTCTGGAGTTATTTCTCCACTGATCTACAGTAGCATATTGGGTACCTACCAACCTGAGTAATTCCTCTTTCAATATCCTATCATTTTGCCTTTTCATACTGTTCATGGGGTTCTCAAGGCAAAAATACTGAAGTGGTTTGCCATTCCCTTCTCCAGTGGACCACATTCTGTCAGACCTCTCCACCATGACCCACCCGTCTTGGGTGGCCCCACAGGGCATGGCTTAGTTTCATTGAGTTAGACAAGGCTGTGGTCCTAGTGTGATTAGACTGACTAGTTTTCTGTGAGTATGGTTTCAGTGTGTCTGCCCTCTGATGCCCTCTTGCAACACTTACCATCTTACTTGGGTTTTTCTTACCTTGGACGTGGCGTATCTCTTCACGGCTGCTCCAGCAAAGTGCAGCCAACTGCTCCTTACCTTGGAAGAGGGGTATCTCCTAATGGCTGCCCCTCCTGACCTTGAACGTGGAGCAGCTCCTCTTGGGCCTCCCGCGCCCGTGCAGCCACTGCTCCTTGGACGTGGGGTAGCTCCAACACTTTTTATTTTCCCTTTAAAAAAAATGGCCATCTTGACAGGTGTGAGATATATGGGCTTTTATCCTATTTTGCATCTCTCTCCTGTCTCAAGTTTAAAGAGAGCCTTGAGCAATGCAGAGGGTTTGAGCCTGGTGACACCCTGGAGAGCATCCTGAGGGGACAATCTTCTTCTAAAAGCAGGATTTCTTAACTGAGGCATTTTTGACCAGATACCTCTCTCTTGTCCTGTGCACTGCAGATGTTTAGGCATCATCCTTGGTCTCGACCCACTAGATGCCAGTAGCTTCCCCTTTCCAAGCTGTGATAATGAAAAATGTCTCCAGAACAGCCCCTCGTTGAGAACCACTGCCCTGAATCAGGACTAGTTGGAGTGAACCTGGCGCATCAGAAGAGGTAGGGGCTTTCCTAGTTGCCAGGAGCTAAGCATGCTGAGTTCCAGTTCCAATTTCTCATTCTCTCACTTTATATTTGTGTCTTTCCTCCGAATAAAAGCATAATTCAAACCCAGCTAATTTGTACCTATGCTCCAGAAAATGTGAGTGTTTTTGACGTACCACTAGGGGGCCCTGTTGATCAAGGAGAAACTCAAGATGGCAACCAGGGTTGAGGGATGAAGTGGGTGGTGGGGTGATGGTAGGGGGCTTAGAGAAGGGGATTTTACTGAGCAGCTGGCTCACATACCTCAAAGTCTCTGGTCTGCCGGCTGCACCCTACTGCACCCCTAGTGTGAAGGATGCTTGCCTTTCTTGTCCGTACACCCCTTTCATGTTACAGATCATTTTTCATTGTTATCACATCTCTCCAAGGCTGATCTTGAAGACCTCCATCAAATTGCACCAACTGGAAGAAAGGTGCTCAAATCTGAAATACCTCCAAAGAATTCACCTCACCCAGCCTCCTGATTCCTAGATACCCTGACATGACTGTCCTGGCTTCTGAATAATGGCAGCAGGTACAGGCTGCCTTCTCATTCTTTCTTAGAGCTAGGGTTCTAGGTGAAATTCAGCTTGTGCCAGTGAGTTGGACTGGCATGAAGAGTGGAGAAACAGGCAGAGCTGTGAGGTCATTGTGTGGCATCACCAGCAATACCAGCTTTCTGACCTGGGAATCACAGTTAGAGTAATTTAAACTTGAAACCAATAGTTTAAAGGTGGTCCCTTATTCTGCCTGCCCAGTGATATCAGGAATGCCTGATTCCTATGTTCCATCTATTTCAGCAGGAGTGGTTCGGTTTCCTGCTTGACACATGTATGCTCACTCACATAAACATATGTATTTCTGGCTGTCTTCCCACTCCCGTGATTTATCTTTGGGAAGCATTCATTTGTTATCTGCTGAGGAATACACTGTGCCAAGGGCTATCAGAAGTTGATGTCCAAAGGCATCTTCTTTTGAACTCATCTTAAGAAAATAGACTCTGGGACTTCCCTGGTGGTTCCGTGGTTAAGAATCTGCTTGCCAGTGCAGGGGACATGGGTTCGATCCCTGCTCTGGGAAGATTCCACATGGTGTGGAGCAACTAATTCCACAAGCCGCAGCTGCTGAGCCCAAGCACCCTGGAGTCTGTGCTCCACAACAAGAGAAGCCACCACAATGAGAAGCTCGTGCCCCGCAACTAAAGAGTAGCCCCTGCTCGCTGCAACTAGAGAAAGCCTGAACGCAGCAGCAAAGGCCCAGTACAACCAAAAATAAATAAACACTTTTTAAAAAGCAGAACAAGGGACAACAGACTCTGGAGCTCAGGGATCAGCACCCCAGGACCATACAAAGTCAATAAAGGAACAGTTGCTAAGTTGAGTGTAGTTAAACACCACGAAGGGTGCTTGGTAGTCAGAAGGGGTGGGATCAATGGACTTAACTTCATTCAAACGGGGTTTGAACTAGACTTTAGGACAGGTCCACCCTAGGAAGTGACGGGTAGGGAGGTACAGTATGAAAAGAGACAGGCAGGGAGTGACATGCATAAGGGTAAAATCCTAGACTCATGTCCTCACTTTGCCATCTCTTCTAGCTAGGCTGTTGATTTGATCTACTAGAGAACTGTTACCTTACTAGAAACACATGAATATCCGGGAGTGTTGTGTAGAGGATCAAATGAGATTAAAAAGGCTATACAAAGGAATTTATTTATGAAGCGGAAACAACCTCACAGACTTAGAAAACAAACTTAGGGTTACCCAAGGGGAAAGGTGGGGAGTAGATAATCAACAAGGACCTACTGTGTAGCACAGTAGGAATTCTACTCAATATTCTGTAATAATCTATATGGGAAATAGAATCTGAGAAAGAATAGACAGATGTATAGGTATAGCTAAATCACTTTGCTGTACACTTGAAGCCAGTACAACCTGTAAATCAACTGTGCTTCAGTATAAAATAAAAATTAAAAGAAATCTGTAAATATGTTTAAAGATAGATCTCTATATCCAGATCTAGCTGTCTCTGCCTCTGGATGTCAGAATATACTACACAGATGCAGACTAGAGCTTCTCTGTTAGAGAAGCACCTCACGTGCCTACCTGTCTCTGGCTCTGACCCTGGAAAGCTGACCTGAATGCACGGTGTCTGAGGGCTCCCTTGCCTGCCCCCCGATCCCCACACTGGGTCTCACACCCACATTTAGCCAATGGGAGGCTTTTGAAGGAGACTGGAGGGTGGGAGCCAGGTTCTTCCTGGCTTCCTCCATCCCAACCCCGCTCTGCTCCTCCATCAGAGGCCACAGCTCCCCGCCATCTGTTGCAGTAACTGTTCAGGGTCTCCCACACTCTCCCTTGCTCCATTTGCTACTCTCCACCCACGCCATTGTACTTAGTCTCTTTAATGAACTTTCTTCAAGTACCAGCTTGGAATATGCCATTCATTTCCGCCACCATTCTGGCAGATACAAAATATAAACTGCTACCTTCAACTATTCCTCTCAACTAAGAACTTGTGATGGTTCCCTGTTGTTTAACAGGGTCAAGTTCAAATTCATTTTAATAGCCTATGAAAAATGCAATTAAGAAAGTGAATCCATGTGACATGATTTACAGATTACAGGGATGCTGCTCCTGACAACCACATACAGATAGGGAGACGTGAAACCTGAGCTGGGATGTGGGGGTCGGGGGAAGGGCACAGAGGTAGTCTTCCATTGGTTGCATTTCAGCCCCCTGCTTCCAAGCTTCCAGAGAAACAATTCCAGAACATCCTTTCTGCCCTGTTTTCCTTCTCTTTTCCTTTCCTCCATTGCTGTGGGCTCTTTTCCCCCACTGGAAATCCACATGTAGACACAGGAGGGGAGGCGTGATCTTCTATGTGAAAGGTGGACATGGTGAGCAGCAGAAAAACGTCCCAGCCATTAAAGCCCCATGGTTCATCAGGCAGCCAGCCTGCCAGATGAGGGAAGCAGCTGATGACTCACTGGGTAATAGGAGGCCAAGATGGGGAGATAGTTGGGCAGAGGGAGGGGTCACAGCGGGGCTGAGGGTCTAATCCAGACTCAGCACCTGACTGACTTCTATTTACTTTCCCTCTTTCCTCCCAGGTGAAGGGTCAGAAATGAAGACTCCGTTTCCATGGTCTAATGGCAACACTTGCAAATATAGGCATGTAAAACCTATGCTGAGCTAAAGCGATTAAAGCCCCATGGTTCATCAGGCAGCCAGCCTGCCAGACGAGGGAAGCAGCAGATGACTCACTGTTTCTTTACTATTATTTTTGGCCACATCATGTGATATACTCTTAGTTCCCTGACCAGGGATCAAACTTACAGCATGGAGTCTTAACCCTGGACCACCAGGTCAGTCCCTAAAGAAGTGAAGCAAAGCGAAAGTCACTCAGTCTTGTCCTTCTCTTGGTGACCCCATGGACTACACAGTCCATGGAATTCTCCAGGCCAGAATACTGGAGTGGGTAGCCTTTCCCTTCTCCAGGGGATGTTCCCAACCCAGGGATTGAACCCAGGTCTTCCGCATTGCAGGCAGATTCTTTACCAGCTGAGCCACAGGGAAGACCCTAAAGTCCCTAAAGCAATTTTTAAAAGTATTGTTAGTAGTGGCTCCACAGAGAAAAGCACTGAGAGACTTAGTCTCTGAATGAGGATTACAGCGTGCATATATACCCTGTGTCATCCTGTCACATCTCACAAGCTTTCCTGAGCACCTGCCCCTCTTAGCCTCTAGAACTCTGATGGAGGGTAAATGTTAGCCATGGGCTCTGCCTCTGGCTCACCACAGGGGCTGTTTCTTGCCAGAGGTCTTTGCTGCCTGGTTCACTTAAAGGACCAGCTCAAATCTCACCCGTTCCTGAAGCCTTGCCTTTGTCTCCAACAGTGTGGTAGGAACCCTCTATGCGGCAATTACTCAAATGGGAAAATATGTGGACACTTCAGAGTTTGTGAACTCTCCCCAGGTTTGCCAAAAGACTGAAATCAGGTTTTACATTTAACCAGTTCCCAGCATTTCACTGAGGAGCTGAACTAGAAAATAATGATCAGTTTAGAGTTCAGGTTTACAATATTAGGTGAATACCAGCAACTGTTCTAAGAATTTTCCAAAGGACATAAACTTACAAGCAAATAGAGCCTCAGGCACAAAGATATTTACCAAAGCATTATTTCTACAAACAAAAACTTGGACATATTCAAAATTTGCTATCAGAAGAGAAAGGTTAAATCAATTATGCTACATCCCTAAAGTGAAATATTAAGCAGCTCTGTACATAATGTCGCAAGAGTTGTTTTTTTTTAAACAACATGGGAACATATTTTTAAAAAGAAGCAAAATCTAATGTATAGCAAGAGTATATGGGTGTGTGCATTACATACAATTTTTATTTTCTCTGTATGCCTTCAAACATTTTGTCTTTTTATGCAATTAATCTACATTTCTCTGTCATCAAAAAATATTACTTGAAATAAAAAGTATTTTGATGACAATGACCAGTTGCACTCTCTTCTATAATCAGAGAGTGCTGAATCTCGTTCGTGAACTGCTGAGGAAGGGCGGGTATTCAGCAGATATGCACACGTATGGCTGTACACATTATTTACTACTGGCTCCCATCCAACTGGGCAGTGCCCTGGCATTAGGATGGCTCCATATTTTGATTGTCATGCCAGAGAACTTGTATCACCAGAAACTTTGTTTCAAAATAGGCATCTTCCTGGGAATGTGTATGTAGCTTCAATGGAAAGGTCATAGGTTTTAATGCTGGCCGCGATTCTTACTATCAGGGTGACCTTGGGCAGACTGTTTTAATTTTCTGAGGCTTGTTTATAAAACGAGGATTAAAAATACCTATCCCAGAACCTATGCGGCAGGTTGTGAAATTAAATGAATGGGGGTAATGCCTCTGGCCTTAACTAGAGTTCACTTGCCTCCTCTTTGTCCATACAAAGCATATCTGAGGATGTCACATTGCTCATCAGCTAGTGTGGTTGTCAGAAGATCTCCAAGTACACCTTGGCCTAATACCGGATCACAAAGTTATCTGTAATGCATGCATACACCTGGGCTTCCCTGCCAGCCCATGCAGGAGACATAAGAGATGCTGGTTCGATCCCTGGGTTGGAAAGATCCCTTGGAGGGAGAAAATGACAACCCATTCGAGTATCCTTGCCTGGGAAATCCCATGGACAGAGGAACCTGGTGGGCTGCAGTCTGTAGGGTTGCAAAGATTAAAAAATGACTGAAGTGACTAAGCATGCACTCTCATTAAAAAAAAAAAAGTACTTACTTGGCTGTGCCAGGTCTTAGTGGCACACGGGATCTCTGTTGCAGCATGTGAGATCTAGTTTCCTGACCAGGGATTGAACCTGGGCCCCCTGCATTGACTCAGACATCAGGGAAGTCCCTGAATGCATAGCCTTTTAGATTACCAAAAAGGTGGTGAATTTTCCCTAGGAACTCCTGGTTTCACTATCATTTTCCATGACTTTCCTCAGTTGAACCACTGTTGATGTGTGCTTGCTCAGTCGCTTTAGTCACGCCCGACTTTTTGCGACCCCATGGACTGTAGCCCCCCCAGGCTCCTCTGTCCATGGACTTCTCCGGGCAAGAATACTTGAGTAGGTAGCCATTTCCCTCTCCAGGAGATTTCCCTGACTCACCAATCAAACCAGCATCTCTTATGTCTCCTGTATTGGCAGGCGGGTTCTTTACCACTAGGGCCACCTGGGAAGCCCCAGAATAGAGGCAAAGTCATACAAAACTGACGTGTGGACACAGAGGGGAAGGAAGGAGGATGAATTGAGAGAGGAGCATATGCATGCATGCGTGTGCTCAGTAGCGTCCTATTCTTTGCAACCTCATGGCCAGGCTCCTCTGTCCATGGAAGTTTCTAGGCAAGAATACTGGAGTGGGTTGCCATTTCCCTCTCCAGGGGATCTTTCTGACCCAGAGATCAAACCCACACTTCTTGTCTCCTGCATTGGCACTGTCGCCAACTGGGAAGCCCACTCCTGACATGGGGACATTTTTTAGCTAACTTCACTCAGCTACAGAAACTTTCCACCAACACTCATCACCAGCTTGTTGGCAGCACAGAGTTGTTTCTGACTGGGCATGCGCAGAAACTAAAATATCCATAAAAATGGAGTTTTACCAGGATTTTCTGTCAAAGGGGAACCAAAGTTCCCTCGGTTCTATTTTTCTTTTTTTGCCAGAGAGAGCTTTTCTGGCAGGGTTTTGACACTGCAGGAGGGAACATGTATATGAGAAGTTGTGATAATTTAGTCCACTAAAACAGAGAAACCCAATGCCCACAAATGATGTAGCTCAAATTTCCTAAGGCCCTGAATTACAGACAGGACCAGTTGTTCAGTTATGCTCTTTTTTTGCATGCAATGGCAGGTTGCTTATACAACCAACATACGTCATTTGTAGAAAAGAGATAGCAAACATTTTAAAATGCCTTGTAGGTTGCATTCCTCCCCCCCCCCCCCGCCCCCATTGGAATGGGAACTTTAATGTTACCATATCACCTCGAATAGGACATGGGTTGAAGCTGGTTTCTGTAGTGGATCCAAGATGGCTGCCTAAGGTTGATTTCCCCCTAAGGGATAAACTTTTCTAGCCATGGGCCAAAGTAAATTTAATAGAGGGGTGTGCTGGGGAAGGTTGTCCTGGGTGGGCAGAGCTGCTGCGGATCAATAGGTACTTCTAAATCCTGAGAAAGCGAGTTGCCTTACATGTTTTTCCAGTTCTGGAATCATGGAAAACCAAGGCTAGAAATGACCTTGCATGAGGCACAGCCATGCATGGCGGTTGCATACTGGCTTTTAGGTTGTCAATGACTCCCTCGTATGCATCATTTGATACTGGCCGTGCATTGCCCTGACCTGGCCAAGCTGAGAAGAGAGGGAGGCACTCTGCAACTGACAGCCCCAGTCTGGAGATGTGGGCAGGATGGTCTCTGAGCACTGGATATGTCCATCACAGAGCTGAACAAAGGATAGACATCTGGTACCTTCTTCACTCTAAGCCAAGTCCCAGTTGGGACACTGGATCCCTAGCCTCCAAGAGACTATAATTTGGGAACTGGGAAGGGACTTGTAGAAAGAGGAGTCATTTGAGATGGGTGAGAGCTGAAGAGCTGGTTAAGGAAGAGGAAGGTAGAAATCTAAACTCAGCGTAGAAACCTAAGAGTGCATGGTACAATCGCTAAGACCCAGTTCTGCCAACATCTCTCTTAAGGAAGGCAGAAAATTTCATAATGCATTTCAGAAAAGTGTCAGCATTCTCATCAATAACAAGAAAAAATTATTTTTCTATTTTTAGACGACTGGCAATTATCAGATCCTGGGAGAAGTAAAAGGCAAGATGCCTGCCTGGGGAAACAAGGCTTTTGTGGGTAGAAAAATTAAAAATGCAACATGGCTTCTGCAAAGTGCCAAATAAATGATTTAGGCAGTAATTGCCTTGCAGTTGAAAGAAAGGAAAATAATCAGGGCTCCCTGGACTACCCCCTCCCAACACCATATGACTAACTTCCTAGGGAGGAAAGAAATATTTGTTGAAAGCATGATGGACCTGTCAAAAATCCAAGAAATCAATTACATAAATTGTGAAGCATAAGTCACAATTCTATTTGTTCTCCAAGTGTGTAAAATTTACCATTTTCCGCTGAGAGAAAATAAGAACCCACTACTGCTTCTGCCCAGAGAATCACACACGCCTCTTGCACAAGCCCCCTAATTTTAATCAAGCCATGTCTGTAGCTGTTTTGATGACTAGCATTTGTCATTTGAGGTATATAGACAGACCATTGGTCATCAGGTCATCTTTATTTTGATAGGATCAGTGATATAGACTAGTATCTAATGAAGTAATGAAACAGAGATGGTCAGGAGGCAAAGTAGATGACCTGAAGTCATCAAAAAGTCTACAATATTGGCAAATCACTTTGTCATAAATGTGGAGGACTGGCTCCTGGGTCTTGAAGGACTTAGGTGGGGAGAAATGTTGGGAGGCTCTTCCAGGGAGGGCAAGACTGTGCTGAAAGATGTGGAGATGGGACTGAGTAGGCATCAGAGAACAGCTGTGGAAAGGGTGTGACTGAAGCAGATGTTTCTCTGTGGGGACTTGGGAGAAAATGATGTAGAGTGCTGGGTGACATGGGGTATGAAACAGTAGTGACTATTTTGAGAAGACATGCTGTCCCGGTCTGAGTTCCCTCAAAAGCACACCTTGCGTATGGAATTGGGGACAAGTAGTTTATTCAGGAAGTGAGAACAGGAAATGTGGTGAGCAAGTGTGAGAGTGAGATGGGGGACTTCCCTGGCAGTCCAGTGGCTGAGACTTCATGCTCCCAAATGCAGGGGGCCTAGGTTCAATCCCTGGTCAGGGAACTAGATCCCACACGCTAAGACTAAGAGTTCTAGTGACATAACTAAAGATCTTGCATGCTGCAACTAAGATCCGGCATAGCCAAATAAGTAACATATATTTAAATTAAAAAAAAGAAAGGAAGTGAGATAGGAGGATGGAAAGTCAGCAAAGAGTGTGAATGAGGGTCATCATTGTGCATAACCACGGTGCAATCCTGCTGGGGTCTTCCCAGAAACTTGAGGAACACTCAAGTGATTTTTCCCTTGGAATTGATCATGAGTCACAGAATGAACAATTTCCATTTTTGAAGATATCATCACTTTCCTTCATAGTTAACGGAAAATGAAGAAACACAATTTCATTCAAACTTTACAAATATCTTTACATTTAGCCTGTGATGAAGGATGCTGCAGTTAGACTTCATGACCCAGTTAAGCTTCCAGAAATAAAGCTGAGAATAAGCATGCATTTAGCAAACATAATTAAAGCCTTCCAGTGAAGTCTGACAATGAACAGTGAAACAGTCATGAATAAGACTTCAGGATGGTCCCACACTGAGGCATGAGGAAGCTGAGGTTTTGATCTATCCAGTTCTGTCTTACTGGCTTGAAGTTTGCACCTGGGTCTTTAACTCCCTGCAATTATGGCCTCTTTGCAAGCAAGCTGAATGTGCTCCTAGTATGAGGTCAGAGAAAGCCTTCAAGAGTGACAGCGCTATTCACTATAGCCAAGACATGAGACAACCTAAATGTCCATCGACAGATGGATGCATAAATAAGATGTGGTGTGTATACAATGGAATATTACTCAGCCATAAAAAAGAATGAAATAATACCATTTGCAGCAACGTGGATGGACCCAGAGATTATCGTACCAAGTGAAATAAGTCAGATAAAGAAAAATACCATATGGTATCACTTATATGTGGAATCTATAATATGACATTAAATGAACTTATCTATGAAACAGAAGCAAGACTCAGAAGACACAGAGAACACACTTGTGGTTGCCAAGGGGAAGCGGGTAGGAGAGGGATGGATTGAGAGTTTGGGATCAGCAGATATAAACTATTATATACTTAATAGATAATAAGGTCCTACTCTATAGCACATGGAACTATATTCAATACCCTGTGATAAACCATAGTAGAAAAAATATGAAAAATAATGTATATATAACTGAATCACTTGGCTGTACAGCAGAAATTAATAGAACATTGTAAATCAACTATGAAAGTGAAAGTGAAAAGAAAGTGAAGTCGCTCAGTTGTGTCCGACTCTTTGCGACCCCATGGACAGTAGCCTATCAGGCTCCTCTGTCCATGGGATTTTCCAGGCAAGAGTGCTGGAGTGGATTGCCATTTCCTTCTCCAGGGGACCTTCCTGACCCAGGAATCGAACCCAGGGTCTCCCACATTGCAGGCAGACACTTTACCATCTGAGCCACCAGGGAAGCCCAACTATACTTCAGTTTAAAACAAAAAAATAAAGAAGCGTAAGAGGTGCTTGAGAAAGTTCGCCATCACCTTGCATGGGCACTTCCCACTGAGCTGCAGGTGACTTGAGGTGGGTGGGGGAGAGATGCATTGCCATGCCTCCATTAGCTCTGCCGTGCATTCTTCTTGCCTTCAGGGAAAACTCTAAGAAAGGGATGTTGGTTCTTGCATCCCCAGCTGCCCCTTTCTCCTTCTTCCTGTGTTTTGTGCATTTCCCTTCCAACCTCTTCTTCCAGAGTCCTTGTCTCTTTTTCAGGTAACTGGATGGGGGTGGGAGACCAAAGGCAGCTTTTGCCTTTCAGCAGATGACCAAAGAAGGAATTTTAAATGACAAAATGTCAGCTGATTGAGAAATATGTTTGGGGAGAGACAGCAAACTACCCAGATCCTTGAGATAAAGTTACCTTCTGGGCTTCTGCCAAATGTCAGCTCACTCCCAGCCCTGGGGACTCTGATGTGTTGCTCATGAATGCGCAGCACCACCTTATTTCCTGCAAGACTGCAAACCAGGAGATATTCTTCTGTTGACATTTGGAATTGCCACAGCTGTAAAGTGATGGTGACTTTGGATGGACACCATGTATGCGAGTTGAGAATAAGAAAAGAAATAAGTTTTCAAAATATTAATCAAAAGAATTATTTTCAACAGGAGATCTTTCTTGCTCTTACAAGAGCAGCTCAGGAGCCAGAACCATCACAGAAACTATCAGCCATGGATGGAGAGAGTCATCCGACACCTGAAATGATGACATTCTGTATTCCTGCCACACACAGGCATCTCCACGGCGACCGACTGTCACGTCACCGAATAGGCGAGAACATGAACACAAAGAGAAATAGCGCTAGTGGATGGATGATGATTCCGTTTCCATGCAAATGGCCTAAACCAGAACAATAAAAGAAAGGAAATCTCTTAACATGAAAGTAGAATTATTTAGGAATTGACTTTTTTCCCCTCTGATAACATTTCTTTTTACACAGGTTATTTTTTAAGTTGCTTTTGGGAGGGTATGGCAGGAATGACAACCCTGTTAGGGATCACAGTAATAAAAATCTTAAGTCTGGAGGGAGTTCAAGGGGTCACCTTGCTCAGCTTCTGCTTTCCAGGCAGAAATGATTACTAACAATGGCGTTCTGAAAGAGACTGCAGGAAAGATGATTTCACAGTCTTTTACAATATCCCAGCTTACAATGTTTTAACCCTCCAAAAGACAGTCCTTTCCTATATCAATTGTGTGTCTCTGCACTGAATTTTAAGACTGTGTTTTACATTCTGTTCTCACTGGCACAAGGAAACAGCTGGTCACGGCGAATGAGACACTCTGCATTTGTGATAATATATTTCCCCCTCATGCTCTGGGTTCCCACTGTTCCTAAACCAACAGAGTTGGCCCTTCACAGAATTACCAAAGAAGAAGGGAGTAAGGAATAACTAGTTGGCATGAATGTGAGAGACTGCAATTACTCCCCCAACACTTGCCACAGTTGCTTATAAGAAAATTACTTTCAGGACTTCTCTCATGGTTCAGCGATTAAAAGTCTTCCTACCAGTGTAGGGGACATGGGTTCAATCCCTGGTCTGGGAAGATTCCAGATGCTTGGGGCAACTGAGCCTGCGTGCCGTAGATCCCATGCTCCGCAGCAAGAGAAGTCACTGCAATTGGAAGCCTGTGCAGCAAGAAGTCCAAGCACCACACCTTAGACAGTAGTCCCTGCTCACTGCAGCTAGAGAAAGCCCGTGAACCCCAGAGCAACCAAAAAATAAATGAATAAAGTGTTAAAAAGCACTCTAAAAAAAAAAAAAAAAAAGAGGCAGCAGCCCGCAGCCACTGATGTACTTGTGCTTTCAGGGGCCACCACGGTAACTGGCTACAATGGGCAATTCCTGTGACAACACAGTTCCTGCTGGTAAACACATGAGATTCTTGGTTGTTTTGTGAGTAACAGTATATCAAAATATATTCCCTGTTTCTAATAAGGAAAATAAAAATAAGAGAATGACTGAAAAAAAGAAAATCACTTTCCTTTGGAACTTCCCTGGGGGTCCAGTGGAAAACTCCATGCTTCCACTGCAGGGGGCATAGGTTCGATCCCTGGTAAGGAGACTAAAATACCAAATGCCATGTGGCATGGCAAAAAAAAAAAGCAGCATACTAACTAAAAGAAAACTGTGTGTGTGTGTCAGTCTCTCAGGCATGTCCGACTCTTAGTGACCCCATGGACTGTAGCCCACCAGGCTTCTCTGTCTATGGGATTTTCGTGGCAAGAATACTAGAGTGGGTGGCCATTTCCTTCTCCAGGGGATCTTCCTGACCCAGGGATCAAAGCTGGGTCTCCCGTATTGCAGCAGACTCTTTACCATCCGAGGCACCAGGGAACCTTCCCTAAATTTCTGCAAGCCAGCATGTAGGTGAGGTGACCCAGCTTTGGCCATCCAGACCCAATGCCTTGGAGGGTAGGGGGCGCAACAAGAAGGGAGAAAGTGCATGGATCAGAGCTGCTCCTCCCACCAGGACAGCCCTCCCAGGACCTAGCACTCAGAGAGGAACAACCCTCCTGAAACGGAAGTCAGGCACATTTTCTTGTTGGAGAAGCCTCTGCTGTCTCCTAACCCAGTAGTCCAGCCACTGGAACTCAAGCAAAACAAACAGTGAAGAGGCCAAAACAAACAGGGCCTTCGCCAAGACAGTAGTCCTCAGCTCTCCTTCCCCACCTCCCATAACACACATGATGAATGAGGTACACATTCAACCCTTGCGAGGGCAGACCCAGATCTTGAAGAAACTCCTTGAAATCTGGTGGTTAAACAATGCCCCACATGCATCCCAGAAGTCCACAATTCTAACAGTCCATCCGCTGGCTCCTGGCCCTGGATTGAGGCTGGGCAAACTGGGCTGGGCTGACACACACTTCCAGGTCCTCAGGTTAGATCACTGCTGTCTCTCTCTCTCGAAGCCATGGGGATGGAAAGACAGTGGGGTGACCACAAGGCTCCCCCAAAGGCCACACGCAGATATAGAAATTATAGATCAGTCGCAGGCTTCTGTCTATTAAGACACAAACATGGTCAAGCCCTTTCCCCCTCAGCAGCCCTCACTTGTGTGGGGACCTGAGTAGGGAAAGGAGAGGGGTTGGAGGCGGGCATCAGAACACAGCAGACTGTGGGTCACAGCTCCCTCTGAGTCCTCATTTTTGTTCTATAGTAATATTTATACCACTTTCGGCTCCACTGCACATTGATGCTAAGTCGCTTCAGTCATGTCCAGCTCTGTGAGACCCCATAGACAGCAGCCCACCAGGCTCCCCTGTCCCTGGGATTCTCAAGGCAAGAACACTAGAGTGGGTTGCCATTGCCTTCTCCAATGCATGAAAGTGAAAAGTGAAAGTGAAGTCACTCAGTCGTGTCTGACTCTTAGTGACCCCATGAAGTGCAGCCCACCAGGCTCCTCCGCCCATGGGATTTTCCAGGCAAGAGGACTGGAGTGGGGTGCCATTGCCTTCTCTGCCACTGCGCTTTACTCACCTGATTTTCACCCTTCAGTGTGTCTCTTAGGGAAACACAAGTAACAAGGATGTAATGCACACCTTTGATGGCTCTAGCCCCCTCTTCCTCTGGTTCATTGGAAGAACTGATGTTGAAGCTAAAACTCCAATCCTTTGGCCACCTGATGCAAAGAACTGACTCATTGGAAAATACTCTGATACTGGAAAAGATTGAAGGCGGGAAGAGAAGGGGATGACAGAGGATGAGATGGTTGGATGGCATCACTGACTCGATGGACATGAGTTTGGGTAAACTCCAGGAGTTGGCGATAGACAGGGAGGCCTGGCATGCTGCAGTCCATGGGGTTGTAAAGAGTCAGACAAGACTGAGTGACTGAACTGAGCTGAATGAGCACCTTTGATGGCTCTAGCCCCCTCTTCCTCCCTAGTGACTTGTCCAGGCCAGGAGGGACTGCTCATGACTCCACTGGTACCCTGAACTTTTGGCTGCATTTGCATTCAGCTGAAGAGTGTCCCTGGCCCCTTTCCCTGGTCTTAGCCGTCTGAGTTGCAGTGCTCAGAGTCCTTCATCCTAGGGACCAGAGCAGATCTGACCCCAGTTGGCAGCTTGGTGCCTCCCCTCCATTGGACACTGGCCTAGGCCTCTGAGGCTCCCAAGGGCAGGGCTCTTTGACATAGGGGCGACCCTGGTATTACTGCACCAGAGCATGAAGAGAGAATACAATGAGACCATCTTGAAAAAGAATAACCTAAACTATCCAAGGTGAGAACAGCTCTAAGACAGCAAGACAATCCCAAAGAGAAGGCACTCCACTTATAAAAATTTTAATATATCCAAACAAAACTATAATTGAAAAAGACACATGCACCCCTATGCTCACGGTAGCCAACACATTGGGACAGCCTAAATATCTCTCAGTAGATGAATGGATAAAGATGTGGGACATACACACAATGGAATACTACTCAGCCACAAAAAAGAATAACGTCATTTGCAGCAACATGGATGGGCCAAGAGGTTACCATACTGAGTGAAGTTAAATCAGAAAGAGACAGACAAATACCATATGATATCACTTATGTTGCTGCTGCTGTTTACTTGCTAAGTCATGTCCGACTCTGTGCAACTCCATGGACTGTAGCCTGCCAGGCTCCTTTGTCCATGGGATTTCCCAAGCAAGAATACTGGAGCAGTGTACCATTTCCTTTTCCAGGGGATCTTCTGGACCCACATCTCCTGCTTGGCAAGTGGATTCTTTACCATTGAGCCACCAAGGAAGCCTGATATCACTTATATGTGGAATCTAAAACACAACACAAACTTATCTATGAAGCAAAACCAGACCCACAAACATGGAGAACAGACTTGGGGTTATCAAGGGGGAAGAATGGATTGGGAGCCTGGGATGGACTGGGTCCTATAGAGTAGGACCTTGTTTATCTATCCTATATATAATAGTTTGCATATGCTAATCCCAAACTCATACCTAGTTCTTCTCTCTCTGGGGGGCATACAGGTGGGTTTTATGTCCCTGCTCTCCTGGTGGTCAGGCAGACCATATGATTAGTGCCTGTGAGTGGGTTGTAACTGGGGTGTCATTCTCCAGGACTGAATGCTTATTTGATGAGGTAAAGACTCTCCATCCCTCTATTCTCCTGCCATGATGATCCTGGAAGCCTGGGTGGGGTGAGTCAAATGAATATCTCGTGCCACTGAATCACCACATGGAGTACAGTTGCCCAGACAGTTTTCTAGATTCAAAGTGGACTTTATGTGGGTGAGAAGGAACCATTTATTGTTAAACCCCTGAGATATTTAGGTTGTTACTGCAGCATCACCTAGCTTATCCTAACCAGCACAGTGTGGGCTTTTAGCCTGCTATAGCTATAGTCAACTCTTAAAATGAACTGAAATCACTCAGAATATTAGTATTAAAATCTCAGCCACCATCTCACAGAGTTCTTGAAGAATAATAAAAATATCGATGGCAATCACTAATAATTATTCCTGCAAAGTAAGTAGGAAGGCACTAATTTCCATTTGAGTTGGTGGCATCTTTGTTAGTGGGAATGGAAGGAAAATACCAATTGTAGTAAATCTGATTACATAATCTGTTTGTTGTGCCGTAACTGAAATTGTATGTTTTGCTTAGCAATAGATTCATGAAATGATTTAAAAACAAGTCTTAAATTGTGTTGTAACTTTTGAATCACAACTCCTCCTTTTACATGTACAGTACATCACAAAAGTTTTCTATCCTCAACTCAAAAAGACAGAACTGCGATTAGGATGTTTTTGGCTACAAGTAGCAACCCTCCACGGAGAAGGCAATGACACCCCACTCCAGTACTCTTGCCTGGAAAATCCCATGGATGGAGGAGCCTGGTAGGCTGCAGTTCATGGGGTCGCTAAGAGTCGGACACGACTGAGTGACTTCACTTTCACTTTTCACTTTCATGCATTGGAGGAAGAAATGGCAACCCACTCCAGTGTTCTTGCCTTGAGAATCCCAGGGACGGGGGAGCCTGGTGGGCTGCCGTCTATGGGGTCACACAGTCGGACACGACTGACGTGACTTAGCAGCAGCAGCAGCAGGGGCTTTGTGGGGCTCAGGGCTAGCCCATCCAGCAGCTCAATCACATCATCAAAGACTTAGATTTTTTCTGAAGTTGGTAGTGAGGCAGTACAACAGTTCCAGACATCACATCTACACAGGATGATGTTCAGAAGGCTATAAGAGATCATCCCATCTTGTGTTTCTTACTTACAGAGAGAATATATTTCTCAGAAGCTACTTCTCATTGGTCAGAAGTGGTCACAAGCACAATCCTGAAGCCATCACTAGTGAGAAGGATAAAATCGTCACAATTGGTTGAGAACCATCAGCTCAGGTGTAAGAGGATGAGCATTTGGGTGGAATAGGTATTTGGGGAGTCTATCACAGACATTATCTCTATTTCCACTTGGCAAAATTTACAGCTGTAAAATGGAAATAGAATTTGGGTCATTTTCCATTTCTTCTCCTGGGAGAATAAACGTTTATTCTCTTTTGTCTTAATTCTTCTCTGACTACCA
Source organism: Oryx dammah (assembly GCF_014754425.2). Taxonomy (NCBI): domain Eukaryota; kingdom Metazoa; phylum Chordata; class Mammalia; order Artiodactyla; family Bovidae; genus Oryx; species Oryx dammah. The sequence goes on from NW_024070202.1 coordinate 98,274,961, forward strand.
AAGTCAAGATTTTGCAGTAGCTTCCTACCTGCCTGCTCCAACTCATCTTGCTCTTCTCCAGTTCATTCTACACACCCTCTGCTAGATGAAGGTTCTTAAAACCCTCTTCTCATGTTGTCACATCTTTACCCAATTACGTCGAATGTCTCCCCTTTGACACTGGTTTTAGGTTCAGACTTCTCTGGGTGCTATTCTGGGTGGTTTTATCACACCCATCCCACCCACCACTAATAGGTAATACACATTCTTTAAATGCCTCCCTCACTCAACACATCAATTTCTACTTCCATACTTCTGTGTTTTCTCCCATCTTGAACATCCTATTGTCTCTGTCCAAAGCCTCCACTTTCTCTAAGCATCTCAGCCTAATCTTCCTTATGAAGATTTTCTTGGTTAATTGCAGCCCACGCTGGTCTCTCCTCGCTGAATTCTTGTTTCATGTGTGGCCAACACCATAACTGATTCTTATTATGTGTTGAGATGCTCTCCCTCATAAATTAGGCATGTCCTGAGAGCAGAGACTATTGTTTTGCTTCATGTCTGTCTCACACCATCTTTGCATACATGTCACACCTTATTGATCCTTCAGCTCATCAGCAAGCAGTGATTGAGACCCATTCCTCTATGGTTTCAGTGTGACATTAGCACAGATGGAATCCGACAACTTGATCCTATTGGGAAAATTAGCATCAATTTTGTATGTTTTGCTTCTCATATGGGACAGAGAGGGGTCCTCTCTGAGTAAGTTCAGCTCAGAAACAGGGCTGGGAGTTGTTTCTAGCTGTTTCTATCTGGAAGTTTCTAGCCCACTTTTGATAACGAAATGTGTATACCTGTTTAGAAGGCCATGCTTCTGGAATTGTTTTCCAGAATAAATACTGAATGTTAACAAGCATTTAGCTAAGTCTCTTCAACCATAGACTTCCAATCATGTAGATGTACTTTAGTAGGTACCAACTTTTCTTTATTAAAAAAGACTTGGGGGTCTTCCCTGGCAGTCCAGTGGTTAAAAATCTGCCTTGCAACGCAGGGGAGGGGCTTCCCCTAATGGGAGTAAACAATCCACCTGCCAGTGCAGGCGATACAGGTCCGACCACTGATTTGATCCCTGGGTCAGGAAGACCCTCTGGAGAAGGAAATGCAACCCACTCCAGTATCCTTGCCTGGAAAATCCCATGACAGAGGAGATTGGTAGGGGACAGTCCATGGGGACACAGAAGACTTGGACACGACTTAGTGACTAAACAACAACGCAGGGGACATAGGTTCAATCCCTGATCAGGGAACGAAGATCCCACATGCCTTGGAGAACCTAAGCCATCATGCAACAGCTACTAAGCCGCGATGAAAGATCCTGTATGACAACGAAGACCCTGCTTGTCGCAACTAAGACCTAATACAGCCAAAAAAATAAATATTAAAAAAAACCTTGAACCGCAATTCTTTTTGTTTTTTAATGGGGAAATAGTCATAGACACGTTCATCTTCACTTGTCTCTTTTCCCCTTGTGATCAGTCATGGCATTTGGTGGTCAGGCAGTCTGAACGAGGCCTGCAGACAAGCACCACTGAACAGAGAGAAGCGGAGTGTCCCTTAGAGGAATCAGATTGTTCCTCTGCTCAGTGCTTTGTGCACCAGACCCTGGAAGGCACTCTGGACACTGGGCTGCCTGTGCTGTATGTGACTGTGTGTGATGGGAATTAACACCTAATTCTGCATCCAAGCTTTACGGCTGAGGCCCACAGTGAGTCAGTATAATTAAGCACCGTTTGCCTGGTTAGTTAGTTCAGGTGTCTAAATCTGTCACAATAAAGTATGTGATGTTAAACATGTTTGGATTAGAACCTTCTGGAGCCAATGCCAATGCAGACAGCTATATTAATCACATGGGAAGTTATCTTATTTGAGATTTTCTAGGCACCTCTGAGTTACAGTGTTTCATCCATCAAGGGCTTGCTGAAGACATCTGTAAACTTTGATTTATTGCACTGTTCCTGCTACAGAATTAAATAGCATTATACTCAAATATATTGGCTTAATTGACAGGTAGAGATTTAATCCTGTTAATTATCTAGCCAGCTCAAAAGCTTCCATTAACCCTTTGCTGAATCCATGGGATTCAGAAAAGGTATCCCGGCACCTATTTGAGGCTCAGGTAAATCCATCATCATCCCTCCTCTTCAAAAAGTTTACTCTTGCTAGCCCCAGTTCGTGAGCAAACGCACACACTCATGAGACAAGTGTGTTACTTTGGGGTGGTCCCCTCTCTGACTCCAAACAGTTTGTTCCTTTAGGTAAATGACGTCGGAAGGTTTGTAGTCACCATCTCTCCTGGCTTTGGGTTTTGTCTGTGCGCATCTATTGAGATAACATGTGTGAACGTCGTCCATTCACTTATTTACACAACACACTTTTATTGAGCACTTACTATGTTCAGGGACTTTGCTGGGCTGGAAAGAACAAAAATATATGGAAAGACAGTTGAGACCCTCAAGAAACTTACATCAGTTATAAATCAAAGTGCTCTACAGACCTATAGGATACTCATGAATGGTGATCATCTGGGCTGTTACAATAATGCCCATGTTGCTCAGTTGCGTCTGACTCTTTGAGACCCTGTGGACTGTAACCTGCGAGTCTCCTCTGTCCATGGGATTCTCCAGGCAAGAATACTGGAGTGGGTTGCCATTTTCTTCTTCAGGGAATCTTCCTGACCTAGGGATCGAACCCACGTCTTTTGCATCTCCTGCGTTAGCAGGAGGATTGTTTACCACTAGCAAATGCACACAAATAAGTCATCCGTACCAGAAAACTTGAGTGTAGCTAAAGTTTATCTTTTTAGAACCAATATCTCTAAGAAAGGATATTAGGTGGAAATTTCAAACACTGAGAAACGATCATGGGAGACATTCAAAGGAGGCAGATACTTTAGGAACTTTTAAACTCATCCTTCACAAAGTGGCTCTATTCTCTTCTTGCACACACGGCAGGACCCCACTTAACCATCTGCTAAGTTTCTCTACTCCTCAGGTCTAATGTCCTCTCTGTTCCCAGTCACTGTGCTAGGTCAGACTTCTCTGCCTTTTTGGAGCTCACAGTCCAGTGGAGACACAGACAGCAGTAAGAGGACTGTGATGGAGGGTCCCACAGGGGGCCTTTGAAGCCCAGCGTGGACACGGCCTGGGAGGATCCAAAGAAGGCTTCCTGGAGGAGGAGGAGTCTGAACTGGACTTTAGCAAATGCTTAATACTTATTCAGTTAAAGAGAGAAGGGTGTGTAAGGAGGGCAAGTTAGAGGATGGCAGTTTGCACAACACAAGAAGCCTGGCCGAAGGCAGAGAAGAGGGAAACCACAGTTCTCCTATGAAGCCACAAGTATTGATACTTCGTGTTTTTAAATTAAGTGCAGTGAGTTGTCCCATTTGGGACTGGGCAAGGGGTATGTCAGGAGAGTCTTGTAGGCCAGACTAGAAATGTGGTGCTCAAGGAGCCAGTGGAACATTCTAAGCAGGAAAGTAAAATGGCTGGGGTTCTAAAACTGGTCCATCCAGCGGCTAGGGTTCTAAAACCAGTCAACCTGGTGGGATAGTGGAGGATTTACTCACATTTCTCAATTTGAATAACTTTAAAGGAAAAAAAAAATTTGTATACTTTAAGAGCACTTATTGAAACTAGGTCCATGAAAGTCATGACACTTAAAAAAATATTTGTTATATGATTTCACACTTAAGAATTGCAAGAAATACAAAGAACATCCATATAAGCTTTACCCGAATTCACCAGTTGTTAACATGTTTTTGACATTTTGCCCCATTTGCTCATCTATCAATCTACCAGCCTATAGTATACACACATACACTCATTTGAAAGATGTTTGTAGCCTTTTTTCACATTCATAATTACTCCAATGTCTACTTCCTAAAGACAAGAGCTTTCTTTTTTTATTAATATAAAAAATATTTATCAAAATCAGGAGATCTGACATTTATATAATACTATTATCTAATGCAGTCTTGCTAGTTGTGCTAATAATGACTCATGATAATTAAGATCTGTGACGTAAAAAAATGAAACCTTGGCCCTGTGCAAATGTCTTCCATTTGCAAATTATCACTGAAATGGAAATTAATCTTTATAATAATAAATGCTTTCAGATTATTATAAAAGTAAAAAGACAGAATTTTAAAACTCTCATAGAACTTATGGATTTCTGGATGCACACTTGAGAAAAACTGTTGGTAGCCAAGATGGAGATGAGACAAGCTCTATTCAGCGTGCAAGCCTAGACTGTCCTTCACTGTTCACATCGATCAGAGCATCAGGAAGTTGAGCTGGAGGAAAGAGGTCCCATTTCTGTTCAGCAAAGCTGGGTTCAAAAAGCCTGAAGGACCAAGGAACCAGAGTAGGGGTCCTGCACATTGACACTCAAGCCGAATACAGAGCAGGAAAGGGGTGGAGAATAAGGCCAATGATACTCCCATGCCCTTTCTCTTAGCAGGCAGCAAGTTAGGATAAACAGAGAAAAAAGAGAAAGCATGGAGAGAAAGAAGGATGCAATTTCCATGGCTTGGTGGGGAGGGCAGACCTCTGAAACTAGAAGAAAATTGTAGAGGGTAATATGATATTGTTAGTAGATGTAAGAAGATACAGTTTCTACAAAACAGAATAAAGTAATGGGAGAAGCTGAGATGAAATGCAGTGGGGTGAGGCAAAAAAAAAAAAAAAAGACAATGGAGATAGGCTTCTGGGGAAACCAAAAGGCAAAATATTTTTTTTTAAAATAGGTTTTTAAAATTCACTTTGGAGTTAATAAAGGGCAGGATTGAAACTGTGGCAAACAGGCTCAATGATGGGGCAGGCAGATCTTCACAAAATGTAAAAGGTTTAGGTATTGCAGGCACAATCAGGAGACACAAAGAGAAGCATGATCATTGAGACGTGAATAAACCTCTTCTTAGTCTTTTATGAGGGAGGCAATACAAATAATGACAAATGGGGTGTCCATTAATAGACTTACTTCAAAGCTGATGAATTTCAACAGTGTTTTTATCAAGCACGTATGCTATATTACCAACAGCTGAACTTAAATAGGAGACCATACGACAACCTCAATAAATTCAGATGAGTGGGGATTACTATGTGGATTGAAATCACAATGCAGAAACTGTGGAGCCACATTCTGGCTTACTAACTGAACCATGGTTTCTTAATCTGTAAAACATGAAGATTAATAATATCTACCTTCTATAGGTATTATGAGGACAGAATGAGTTTTTACAGAACATATTACTGTGGTTGGTAAATAATAAGCACTTGATATATACTAGCTATTGGTATTCTTACTGTTAATATTTTTTGGTCACATCCTCTATTACCCCAAATAATATAAGTTTAAAGAGGAAAACAATAATTTAAAAAAAGATCAGCTACGAATACATGAAGTCCAACAGAAGGCAGTCAAAGCACTATTAACAGGTAAACTCAGACTCAAACCATTTTTTTATTTTGTAAAAGAAAAAAGGATAAGAATACAAAGAAATGACACAAAGAAATAGAAAGACACCTTGTGCTCTTGAATTGGAAGAATATTGTTAAAAATGGCCTTACTACCTAAAACAATCTACACATTTAATGCATCCTCCATCAAAATACCCATGACAGTTTTCACAGAATTAGAACAGTAGTCCTAAAATTAACATGGAACTATTAAAAAAAAAACCAGAATTGCCAAAACAATCTTGAGAAAAGAACAAAGCTGGAGGTATCACCCTCGCAGGCTTCAGATTATCCTATTAAGCTACAGTAATCAAAATAGAATGGTACTGACATAAAACAGACACACAGATCAATGGAACAGAAGAAAGAGCCCCCAAAATAAACCCGTGTGCTTATGGTCAATTAATCTATGATAAAGGAGGCAACAATATGCAATGGAGAAAAAGATAGTCTCTTTAATAAGTAATAAGTAGTGCTGGGAAAACTGGATAGCTACATGTAAAACACTGAGTTCAGAACATTTCCTCATACTATATACAAAAATAAACTCAAAATGGATTAAAGACCTAAGTGTATGACGTGATAACATAAAATTTCTAGAAGAGAACATACGCAGAATACTCTGACATAAATTATAGCAATATTTTCTTAGATCTATTATGCAAGGCAAAAAAATAAAAGCAAAAATAAACAACTTGGATCTAATTAAATTTAAATACTTCTGCACAGGATAGGAAGACATCAACAAAACAAAAAGACAACTTATATATGGGAGAAAATATTTGCAAATGATATGACTAACAAAAGGTTAATATCCAAAGTGTATGAATAGTCCATACAATTCAATGTCAAAAAAAAAACAACCCAATCAAAAAATGGGCAGAAAACCTGAATAGAAATTTTTTCCAAAGAAGACATACAGATGGCCAACAGGCCTGTGAAAAGATCCTCAACATTGCTAATTATTAGAGAAATGCAAATCAAAGCCGCAATGAGGTATCACCACACATCTGTCAGAATTGCTGTTATCATAGAATTGATGCTTTTAAACTGTGGTGCTGGAGAAGACTCTTGAGAGTCCCTTGGACTGCAAGGAGATCCAACCAGTCCATCCTAAAGGAGATTAGTCCTGGGTGTTCATTGGAAGGACTGATGCTAAAGCTGAAACTCCAATACTTTGGCCACCTCATGAGAAGAGTTGACTCATTGGAAAAGACTCTGATGCTGGGAGGGATGGAGGGCAGGAGGAGAAGGGGACGACAGAGGATGAGATGGCTGGATGGCATCACCAACTCAATGCACATGAGTTTGGGTGAACTCCGGGAGTTGGTGATGGACAGGGAGGCCTGGCGTGCTGCGATTCATGGTGTTGCAAAGAGTCTACACGAGTGAGCAACTGAACTGAACTGAAAATCTACAAATGACAAATGCTGGTGAAGATGTGGAGAAAAGAGAACTCTTGTACACTGTTGGTGGGAATGTAAATTAGCGCAGCCATTACGGAAAACATTTTGGAGTTTACTCAAAAAAAAAAAAAAAAAAGAAAGAAAGAAAGAAACTAGAACAACTAAATGATACAGCAACTCCATTCCTGGGTGAAAGTGAAAGTGAAAGTCAAGGTCACTCAGTCGCCTCAGACTCTTTGCGACCCCATGGACTATTCAGTCCATGGAATTCTCCAGGCCAGAATACTGGAGTGGGTAGCCTTTCCCTTCTCCAGGGGATCTTCCGGACCCAGGGATAGAACCCATATCTTCCTCATTGCAGGCGGATTCTTTACCAGCTGAGCCACAAGGGAAGCCCATTCCTGGGTATATATATGGGAAAAGACAAAACACTAATTTAAAAAGATACATCCACCACAATGTTCATAGCAGTACTATTTACAATAGCCAAGATATGGAAGCAATCCATGTCCATCAACAGACAAATAGATAAAAGATTATTGGGGGAAAATATCTGTATACACACCACACATAATGGAATATTACTCAGCGATAGAAAGAATGAAATTGAGCCATCTGCACTATAGACGGGCCCAGGTCCTCCTGCATTGCAGGCTGATTCTTCACCATCTGAGCCACCAGGGAAGCCTCGAGGTTATTATGCTTAGTGAAAGAGGTCAGAGAAAGACGAATACTGTATCATTCACATGCCTGATCCAAGAAGTAAAACAAACTCATGTACATAGCAAAACAGAAGCAGACTCACACTATAGAAAAATAGTGGCTACTAGTGGAGGAGAGAAAGTGGGAAGAGGCAAGGTGGGATTAAAAGATACAAACTACTATGTACAAACCAGATAAGCAACAAGGATATATTGTATAGCACAGGGAGTAATAGCCATTATCGTTTAATAACTTTTAATGAAGTATAATCTGTAAAAAAATGCTGAATCTCTCTGCTGAATACCTAAAATATAAAATTTATAAATTAACTATACTTCATAAAAAATAAATATAATAATATTAAAACTAATCTTAGGAAAACAGAAGGAATGAAATGGCAGATATAAAAGCAGAAATTGCTTTTTAAAAAATAGCATAAAATGAGTATAGTTTGGGAGGTAAAACTGCAAAATATACTCATTACTTATAAATTTATTTTTAAAAAGTTTTAAAAAAATGGAGACATATGCATACTTCTAGATAACAGGGTTGAATACTGTAAAAATGTTAATTTGTCCCAGATTAGTTTATCTACTTATTAAAAACCAATCAATATGCTGATGGGACTACTTTTTGGAAATTGGCAATGTAATTACAAGGTTCATCTGGAGAACAGGTGAGAGTTGCTTAAGAACATTTTGAAAACATTCTAATAATACAAAATTCATCCAAACAGTCTAGATTCAGGAGAAAAGTTATTTTGAGAACAGACTGACATCAGGATAAAAAGGACCTTATTCAACCTGATACCTTATTAAAAGACTAATTGCCATCAATCTGGAATTCACACCTACTCAGCCCCAGCTCTAGGTATGCTCACCTCTTTGATGTACAGACCTTCAAATCAGATAACAGAAAGACGGGCTGAAAATAAATTGCTTTATGTCCCTCAACAAGGAGCACCCTCAAATGGTGAAAATCTAAACCATAAAATATCTTTGAATCTTATTCAAGTGGAATGTTTCTCGTGTATTATTTTGTTATTTATTAATCACAAAAGGAATTTGGTGTGCACCAGCCATTTCAGATCCTTTTGGTTATTTTCAGCCCCTAGGTTTTGCTCATCTTTAGGCTAGGAAGATTGGAAATGTTATGTCCAAATTTTAATGTTACTGTTCAAGGACAAAACTATAAACCATTTCTAAAGTGACTGCTAGACTGATTCTAAAGTAGGATTTATTTTACACTTAAGGTCTGAAAATAAAGCAGGTTCCTTTCATCCACCATCTGAAGGAAAGGATAGGAGTTTTGATGGATGGGGAGTGTGGCTTGGGGCAACTGCTGAGTGGGACTGACTAGGCAAAGATGCCTGGGGTTAGCAGCGTAGAGATGGGATAGAATGCACAAGGATTCCCTCAACCTTCCTAAAATTATAAGAATTATGTGGAACGATGGGGGGTCTAGAAGTTTAGGGGACTGGTACAGCAATCAAATGTTAATGTCAGTACTGACTTCAAATAGTACCATAACCAGGCCATGGGTTAAGAAAACATGTTCTAGAGTCAAAAAGACCATGAAATAAGCCTCAGTGCCACCACTTACTAACAGAGTAATGTTAAATAAGTCCCTTAAACACTGGCTGCCAAGTTCCTGGTCTCTATATCAGGTATTTTCTTCAATTTGAGTCTGAATTTGGTAATAAGGAGTTCATGATCTGAGCCACAGTCAGCTCCTGGTCTTGTTGTTGACTGTATAGAGCTTCTCCATCTTTGGCTGCAAAGAATATAATCAATCTGATTTCAGTGTTGATAATCTGGTGATGTCCATGTGTAGAGTCTTGTCTTGTGTTGTTGGAAGAGGGTGTTTGCTATGACCAGTGCATTTTCTTGGCAAAACTCTATTAGCCTTTGCCCTGCTTCATTCCGCATTCCAAGGCCAAATTTGCCTGTTACTCCAGGTGTTTCTTGACTTCCTACTTTTGCATTCCAGTCCCCTAGAATGAAAAGGACATCTTTTTTGGGTGTTAGTTCTAAAAGGTCTTGTAGGTCTTCATAAAACCTTTCAACTTCAGTTTCTTCAGCATTACTGGTTGGGGCATAGACTTGGATAACTGTGATATTGAATGTTTTGCCTTGGAGACGAACAGAGATCATTCTGTCGTTTTTGAGATTGCATCCAAGTACTGCATTTGAGACTCTTTTGTTGACCATGATGGCTACTCCATTTCTTCTGAGGGATTCCTGCCCGCAGTAGTAGATATAATGGTCATCTGAGTTAAATTCACCCATTCCAGTCCATTTTAGTTCGCTGATTCCTAGAATGTCAATGTTCACCCTTGCCATCTCTTGTTTGACCACTTCCAATTTGCCTCGATTCATGGCCCTGACATTCCAAGTCCCTATGCAATATTGCTATTTACAGCATTGGATCTTGCTTCTATCACCAGTCACATCCACAACTGGGTATTGTTTTCACTTTGGCAGAACAATCCCTTCCTTCTTTCTGGAGTTATTTCTCCACAGATCTCCAGTAGCATATTGGGCACCTAATGACCTGGGGAGTTCCTCTTTTGGTATCCTATCATTTTGCCTTTTCATACTGTTCATGGGGTTCTCAAGGCAAGAATACTGAAGTAGCTTGCCATTCCCTTCTCCAGTGGACCACAGACTCAAATTGAAGAAAATAGGGAAAACCGCTAGAACATTCAGGTATGACCTAAATCAAATCCCTTATGATTATACACTGGAAGTGAGAAATAGATTTGAGGGCCTAGATCTGATAGGTAGAGTGCCTGATGAACTATAGAATGAGGTTCGTGACATTGTACAGGAGACAGGGATCAAGACCATCCCCATGGAAAAGAACTGCAAAAAAGCAAAATGGCTGTCTGGGGAGGCCTTACAAATAGCTGTGAAAAGAAGAGAGGTGAAAAGCAAAGGAGAAAAGGAAAGATATAAGCATCTGAATGCAGAGT